>NC_079190.1:431803788-431866203 GCF_029499605.1 Hyla sarda
AACAGCCTTCGGCTGTTCGGGCATGCTGGGAGTTGTAGTTTTGTAACAGCTGGAGGCACAGTGGTTGGGGAAACACTTCCCTACAGATTAGAGCTTTTCACTTGTATACAGTAGTTAAGAATTTATATAAAACTAGAAAAGCACTTTAATGTGTGCTCCAGCTTCTTGTACTTTTTGCTTTCCTGTACCTGTCTTATAGGTTTGGATGGTTTGTCAGAGCGCTGTGCCCAGTACAAGAAAGATGGGGCTGACTTTGCAAAATGGAGATGTGTGCTGAAGATCAGTGAGCACACCCCCTCTTCCTTGGCTATCATGGAGAACGCCAATGTACTTGCCCGCTATGCCAGCATCTGCCAGCAGGTGAATGGGTTATTGTGTCATCCTTTCCGTGACTGAAATGAACAGGAAGGCATTTGTAACTGTATACACAGAACAAACCTGTATGAGCAGCTCAAATTCTTATTTTCTTTCTTCTCTACAGAACGGCATTGTTCCAATTGTGGAGCCTGAAATTCTTCCCGATGGAGAACATGACCTGAAACGCTGCCAGTATGTCACTGAAAAGGTGTGTGTGTGTGTGTGTGTGTGCGCTACCACCATCGTATTGCTAACCTATGGTCTGCTGAAGGGTATATAATATCATAACTTAGTGTTGTAGCCTGTCACTTAAAAGGGGCATTTAAACAGCTTGTCAAATAAAAAAAATAGGGGTATTTAAACGGCCAGTGCCATCTGAAGAAAAGAAAAAGAGAATCCCGGCATTTTGTAGCCAATGTGATTCTTTACATATTTGTAAATGGCTTCATTAACAGCTCAAGTCTTGGCCACTAGTTGTCTCCCTTCCCTGCAGTCTGCTGTTCTCTGCCTGTTGTCAGTGGCAACTTGTTATAGTAACAGCTGAGGCTAGGTTCACACGGCCATTGTCCCCCTGTCCCGATTTTCTCCAGTCACTGCCTCCTAAATGGACCATTCTACTAACGGATGCCATTTAGTGCCATCCTTTTGCATCAGTCTTTCATCCTTTTAGTATAAATAATCCTTTAGTAGAACAGACTTCTTTCCATGATGGGAATAGTAGTTATCCCAGCTGCAGGTGGCTGGGAAGGCTATATTAGTGCTTGTACTACTACTACCACCATAATGAAAGTCTGTTCCATGTTGGGGATAGTAGTACCAGGGGCTGAGGGATTGATCGCACCGGGTCTCACTTTTGAGACCAATGCAATCAGAAGTTATTAACCAGGGGAGTGGGGGTGGCATGCTGCGCTCCCCTGTGATGTATATAGTGTCTTGTACTTTTAATCTTCAAATACCTCGCTGGGAGCCCTAAATGGCCGGCACAGTGTCCATTCAGGGCTCCAGGTGGGGTTTTTTAAACTTGTACTGTGCATATTCACAACTCATTACCCTCGACCCGCTCCTCATCTTCTTATGCAATCAGAGTGCACAACGAGGACATGTCAGTCCAATTCCCCTGCTGCTCATATCTGTCGGGTAAGGGGATGAGCAGTGGGGGAATGGAGTGATATGTCCCTGCTGTGATTGTGCTAGAAGATGAGGAGCGGGAATCAGGGGGAATGAATTGTGAACATGCACAGTGCAAGTTTTAAAAACCCTGCTGGGAGCCCTGAATTGACACTCTGTGCCGGCCATTCAGGGCTCCTGGCTGGGTTTTTGAAAATTAAAGTACAAGATACGAAATACATTGTGGGGGAGCGGGGCATGATGACCCCCCCCCCCCCCCCCCCCCCAGACTCCCGCAGCTGGGGGGAACTACTCTTCCCATCATGGAAACAAGTTTGTTCCATGATGGGAGGAGTAGTAGTCCCACAGCACTGCAGTAATCCGCTGATTTCGCCTCTTCTGAGTATGCTCAGAAGTAGTAATGGTTCAAAAACGGATATTTCAAACCAGGTGCAAACGAATGACCTTTTTAAAGGCTCCTCCTTTTGCCATAGACTTTAATATTAAATGTATAATATCCTTTTCTATTCCTTTATATTTGATTGGGGGGGGGGGGGGGGGGGGTGGAATACTGAATGCCATTAAAAATAAGGGGTTAGGGAACCAAACAGCTTGCAATGGACTGATGGGGGGGGGGGGGGGGGAAATTGACATCAATGGGATTAATTTACAAAAGGCTTAATTTACAAAAGGCGGTGTAAATTAATGGAACAGATGTTAGTGTGAACAAACCCTAAATCAGGACAAATTACAGACCGATGCCAAATTACATATAGAAAATTCAGACAACTAGCAAGTCTCTAATATTGCCCACTGGGTGAAATTAGACCAAAGTTCAGTATTCAGTACCAACCAAACCTGGCAGGCAAATAGCCATGTGTGCTGGAACTTTAGCCTTGGTGCCTTCCAGGCTGCTTCTACCCCATTATGGTTTCCACTGTCCCCGAGCGCTGTATTCAATCTCTGGCAGCTCCATAGAGAATGGAATGGCAGTGCACACTCTTGTCTTTCTGCGCCTGTCAGCCAGGAGTCGGGTCCTGGTTTAGGAGATAGCAGGGACCCCAGCAGTTTAGGACTCTTAACCTTGATATTCTATCCTAAACAGACTGTATTAAAGCTTTCAATAGCCATTCTAAGCTCATGTGATAATTGGTTTGACTCTTATCTCATGTCTAGGTTCTGGCTGCCGTGTACAAGGCTCTTAGTGATCATCATATTTACTTGGAGGGAACACTACTGAAACCCAACATGGTAACTCCTGGCCATGCCTGCCCTAAGAAATATTCTTCTGAGGAGATTGCCATGGCCACAGTCACTGCCCTGCGCCGCACTGTACCCCCTGCAGTTCCAGGTATAGGCTGTTCTCTAATTTGTTAGTCTACATTGTCTGTTTCAAATCACTTAAGTACAGGTTTGAAAATTATTATTATTTTTTTTTTTTCTTCCTCTAGGTGTTACCTTCCTATCTGGTGGACAGAGTGAGGAGGAAGCCACCATTAACCTGAACGCAATCAACAACTGCCCCCTAGCAAGACCCTGGGCTCTCACCTTCTCTTATGGTCGAGCCCTCCAGGCCTCTGCTCTGAGCGCTTGGCGTGGAAAGCGAGAGAATGAAAGTGCAGCTGCTGAAGAGTTCTTGAAACGGGCAGAGGTAAGTTGTGGTTGACTTACCTCAGATAAACATCTCTAACTACTTCATACTGATAAGGAATATTTACCAATTCTCCTTGTGGAAAGTGGGGTGTGTGTGGGGGTGTGTTGGGTGTGTTTGCACCAAAGTTATCAAAGGCCGTGAGCTAAAAGTGTGGTCCAGGCTTACTTAGGTTTGCGACTTTACATAGCAAATTTACATAGCAAATTCATCACCGCTGCACTTTCCTGACTTCTTCAACTGAAATGGAATCCTTTAGTATTTTCACTTATTTTGTCAAGCAAAAAGCGACTATAAAAGAAAAATGCAACAAAAGTAAACAAGTATCTTAATGCTGAACAGTGGGGGCGGGGGGGACAAAAAATATGCAATGCCGTTTTGGGGCCAAGTTCCCTTGCACATCACTGAAGCTTTACAAAGCTGAGCACATTTTGGACCAAATAGTTGTGTTCTGTAAAAACTTGGCTGCTATCTTGTGAAAACAGTGTCAGCTGTGTCTGGTAGTGCAGCTTGGCCCAATTCACTTCTGCTTTGCTTTTTTTTTATTTTATTTTTTGCCACAATACCAGAAACAACTCATGGACAGGTGTGTGTGTGTGTGTGTGTGTGTGTGTGTGTGTGTTCTTGCTGGGTTATGAAAAAAGCAGATATATATTATACAATCTTTTATTTTTTTACCCCTGAAGGACCAAGGGCGTATGTACACCCTGACATCCTGATACTTAAGGACCCAGGGCGAAGCTGTACGCCCGTGGGAATTCCAGTTCCTGAACCTCCCTCCCTAACCCGCCCCCCCCCCCCCCCAATGTCCGTGATTCAGATCGTCAATTTGTGGCGATTCCGGGTCAATCGGGGGCCCCGGGTCAGTGTTTCACAACCAGTGTGCCTCCAGCTGTCCGAGACTGCACCTATTATCCTTTAGCAGCAGGGGTGAGGTGAACTCCTGCTGTGGGGGTGTCCCTAACGGCACCCGCTCCACCCATGTTCCAGAGGGCAAGAGCGTGTCCCGGGAGTGGTTACCTGAACCCAGGGCCCCAGGAGCGGAGTCAGCGGCGGAAGGACAAGCGCAGCAGGAGGTAAAGTCGTGCCTCCTGCTGTTATGCAACAGCAGAAGGCACAACTAAAACTCCCAGCATGCCCTTTAGTAGTTTGTGCATGCTGGGGGTTGTAGTTATGCAACAGCTGGAGGCACTTTATTTTTTTTTTTTCTATGAAAAAGTGTGCCTCTAATTGTTGCATAACTACAACACCCAGCATTCACAGACAGCCAAAAGTACAACCCAATTTCTTCTGAGTATGGAAATACTCCATATGTGGATGTAAAGTGCTCTGCGGTCGCACAACAATACTCAGAAGAGAAGGAGCACCATTGGGCTTTTAGAGTGAATGTGTCCAGAATTGAAGGCCACGTGTGTTTACAAAGCCCCCCCCCCCCCCCCATGGTGCCAGAACAGTGGTGTTAAGGCTCACTGTACCCCTTGTTACGTTCGTTGAGGGGGGGGGGGGGGGGTAGCTTCCAAAATAGTATGCCATGTGGGGGTTTCTTTTTGCTGTTCTGGCACCATGGGGGCTTCTTAAATGTGACATGCCCCCCAAAAACCACTTTGGCAAAATTCACACTCCTTCCCTTCTGAGCCCTCTACTGCGCCCAAAGAACACTGTGCATACACATATTAGGTTTTTTCCTTACTCGAGAGAAATTGGGTTACAAATTTTGGGGGGATTTTTCACCTTTTATACCCCTTGTAAAAATTCAAAAACTGGGTCTACAAGAACATGTTAGTGAAGGAAAAAAAAAAAATGCAGATTTTGAATTTTCTCCTTCACTTTGCTGCTATTCCTGTGAAACACCTAAAGGGTTAACACACTTACTGAATGTCATTTTGAATACTTTGAGGGGTGCAGTTTTTATAATGGGTCAGTTAACCTCTTGCTAAACTGCATGAGGTGTTGAGATCACATGGCCCCCAAAACTTTGATATATAGAAGAACTTTTTTACTCACAAATATGTGTATAGAAACGCACAGTAACATTGTTTGGAAATCCTTAATCTAAATGGGGCCTGCAGAAATGTCTGCAGGCAACACCATTCAACTAATGTGATTTTAAGATCTTCCTGCCTTGTAACATACCCTAAAGTGCCTAACAAATAAAAATACATTCAACTTGTGTTTTAACTTTCCTTATGTGTAAACTTTTTTTTTTTTTTTTTTTTTCTCTTCCTTCTCCTCTTTTTAGGCCAATGGGCTTGCAGCCCTAGGAAAGTATGAACACAGCGGAGATGACGCTGGGGCGGCTAGCAAGTCCCTGTATGTTGCCAATCACGCCTATTGAGCTCAGTGGGGTGTGTGAGTACTGACCTACAGAACAACTCCACTCTGCTTCCCTGTCCTACAAGCGGCATCCACCTGGACACTCCTTGCAGCCAAAGTTTGGAATAGCCACAGCCATTTCCCACCTAGCTTCTCATAACTGTTCACTACTCATAAGGGCGACCTGAGCCGGGGCTGTGATGGGGCTGGATCTTGGGTGCAGGGATGGGATCTAACTCATATTCTGTGCTCTAATTCACTTGGTTGTGTCGAATATTTTCCTACTAGAACATTTATTTTTGAGGCCTATTAAGTGATTTAAAGAAAAATGTAAAAGTTGACATTGGTCATTCATATATGATATAAAGAGTTGAGATGGTTAAGAGTTCTCTGCTGGCCAGTTTAGAGAGGTTATTAATATGAACAGTTGTATTGTTGTTTTTATTACAGTGTCTGTCACCTACACAATATCTTACCCTATCTAACAGTCTGTAGGAGGTCATTCAACAAGCCATGACTTTCCCACCCAGACACTGTTCTGTTAAAGGTCTTGCACTCTGTGGTACATCTTTTAGATTGCTTGGTTGTGTGCTACCTACTTCACTAAAACCTGACCGTGTCGTAGCTTGGAAATGGAAGAGCTCAAACCCCTATCTAGGGAGGGTAGCTAACTAAATCCTGTGCATTGTGAAAATAGTGTTGTCTCTTATCTGTATGCAACTGATGTACCAAATAGACAAATTATAGTAAATTAAAAAATCTGGTCTGGTTATTACTGTAATGTTTTCTTACTCCCCACCAATGGATAATGTCTCACAAGATGGCCTTGCCTTCATTAGATCTTGCTGCTCTTAAAGGTGTCCATACACATTAGATAGAAGTAGGTTTATGGATGGAGAATAATTTAAAGGGGTATTCCAGGATTTTTTTTTTAATCTGACTATGCTACAGGGGCTGTTAGTTTATAATATAGTGTTTATAATATAGTGTATGTACCTGTTTCGTGGTGGTCTCGCAATTCTTCTGTGATTTTTGCTCCGTTTATTTTTAACATACAAAATAAGTGTCGCCTCAGGTTTTCTAAGGATGCAATGCACCCCGAGACATTAAATCACTAGTCAGGTGATCAGAGGAAGTCTATCAGCTTCATCGAGTGGGAGGGAGATCGATCTGTTTTTGCAACAGCTTGAGGCCCCCTGGTCAGAAAACACTTGGCTATTGCATTGAAGGGATCCCAGGTGTTTTTCGATGGGTGATGTGTGGGAGGGAGAAAAGTGACCTCACACTTACAAACAAGAAATCATGATTTGTAATTTAAGGGAACAGACTCAAACAGGAAATAGCCAGTTCACAAAAAAGAGAGCCTCCGCTTTATGGGGATCTCATAACATGGTCCCCAAGACAAGCGCAGATCCTTCCTAAGCATGTCAATTACTGTCTGGCATGTACGTACTAAAATCATCTTATGGTGGATAACCCCTTTTAAGACAGGGAAATCTGGTGGTACAGTGTAAGGTGACCTCTACTCCACCCTGAAGAAGTTTGGTAGGACAGAGTCATAAATTCAGTGAGTGGGGGGCATCTAAGCTCCCTTCTGCCAAAAACCTCGCCCATTTAGCAAGCATGGCAGATAAGTGCAAATCTCATTGTTCTTGTGCACAGCTTGATGATGATTTGCTTTTCTTAGGAACTTGTAAACTTTTTGCCTTTTAAAAACCGCATCAGTTCTGCTAGGTATGTTACCACACACCTTAGGAGAACAAGCCTCATATTCTGCAGATGTAGCTGCTCCAATCCCTTTTTTTTTGTTTTCATCCTAGAGTCTGTAATCTGAGCTCTATGGGGGCCATATCATCACTTTAGGACTCATTGTTATTCTTTACACTAAAGCTAGCTTATTGACATTTTCAGTGGTTGTTCTGCTGCGGCCACCTTTCTGATGGTATTACATAATGAATATCTGCCTGTCTTTCTCAGCATTGAAACCTTTTAAGGATGAATAGTGTAAAAGTACACTTTCTGCCTGCTCCCGCTGTATGAGGGGCCCTGACTGCTATCGGCATCCAGGATTTACAGCTAATGCCAAACATCACTGATCAGGCCAATGTCCGACATTTACCCCTTTTAGATGCAGCAATCAAAGTTGATTGTGGAGTTTAAAACTGGTAAAATACATGTGCTGATCGGGACCACTGTGGGGAAATAGATTGGTCTCAATCAGCTGGGAGGACAGATGGAGGGTCCCTGCCTGCCTCATTCTGTCCGATAGGAACCCTGTACAAGTGAAGTGCTGTACTACTGCAGTGTATGCAATTAAAAAGTCCCTATGGGAACTAAGAAATAGTGAGTTATATGTGAGGGGAGTAAGAAAGGACAATCGGCGGTGCAAAGAAAAACAAGCCATCATATAGGTTTGTAGGTGGAAAACTGAAAGTGCTATGGCTATTAGAAGGCAAAGAGGAAACCACGAAAAAGTAAACATTTAAAAATGTAATCCTTAACAACATTAATCCTGACCGAATTCGATCGACTGAAATGAAGCCCTAAACTTCAAGATACTTTTATCATGCTTCACTATTGCCAGAAGACACTCATTATAAGCCTTTTGGTTTATTATCCTGCCTTTTGGTGAACAAACTTCCTTCTGTTACAGCTAAATTCATATCTCCCAACTTTTGCTTAGAGCAAAGAGGGACAAGCCACACCCCTTACTACGCCTGCACATGCAGAATGAGAGAATACCTCTAACAGCAACATTGTCAGTATGTCACCTAAGTTTTTAGGAGGACCTCTGATACACAGGGGCAGACTGACAACGGCCATCAGTACTACTACTACAGACCATATAAGTGATTACATACAGTTACATCAAGTGATTGTGGATTACTTTAACTTTTTTTTTTTCTCCATCTGACCCAGACTGTCATGATGATTTCTTCCAGCCACAACTTGTTTCCACAGAACCTGCCAGACAAACATTTTAGGCTCCGCACTTTTACAGCACCTATATTTTCCGAAATGGTAATAGTCAGTAGGTCCCCCCCCCCCCCCCACAATAGGCAGTTCGGTTGCTCCTATCGATAGACGGGGTGCTCCAGGTAGTTTCCACTTCCATTTTATAGGTGCCCCAAGTAGGTAGGCCCCACCCCCCAGAGAGAGTTGGTGAATCCCCCAGATTATTGCTGTCCCTTTATGAAAACCCCCATATAAGCTATGTAGGTAGTAGGCAGCCTTTCCCCCCTCTTAGCTTGGTATTTTAGTCCCCATATTAGGGTGGGTTCACACTACGTTTTCTCCCATACGGGAGCGCATACAGCAGGGGGGAGCTAAAACCTCGCGCTCCTGTATGTCACCGTATGCGCTCCCGTATGTCATTCATTTCAATGAGCCGGCCAGAGTGAAACGTTCGGTCCGGTCGGCTCATTTTTGCGCCGTATGCGCTTTTACAACCGGACCTAAAACCGTGGTTGACCACAGTTTTAGGTCCGGTTGTAAAAGCGCATACGGCGCAAAAATGAGCCGACCGGACCGAACGTTTCACTCCGGCCGGCTCATTGAAATGAATGACATACGGGAGCGCATACGGTGACATACGGGAGCGCGAGGTTTTAGCTCCCCCCTGCCGTATGCGCTCCCGTATGGGAGAAAACGTAGTGTGAACCCAGCCTTAGCTGGGTAGAAATGTAGTAGATACTCCCCCGTATTAGACAGAGTAAGTTCCCCACATTAGCTAGGTAGCAGAAGTCCACCACATCCACATTGGCTAGGAAGCAGCCCCCCCCCCCGGCAAACTTACCTCCTGCTGCTCTAGTCTTCTTTCCCATTGGCTTCAATGGCTCCTTCTGCACAGCCTCTTCTTTCCTCCGGTTAGGGTTCAAGGTTCGGCCTCTTGTAAGTGATTGACATGGCGAGGAGCTAGTGGCTCTTTAACTTGTCAAACTTCGCACCACATTTAACTTGTAGACACTTCATTAGGAGGCATTTACAATTAACTGCTGGACATGTGGGTGCCATTACGGGATGGCGGGACATCACCCATTTTTAAGAGTCCTACACAGCTGTTTTTGTTTCAACCTGCATATGAAAATGAGGATCATTATCACCTGTTGGTTATAATTGGTTATCATACACCTGACTATAATCCTACAAATTCCCTGAAGTGTACCTAGAAGAATTGATGCTGTTGTGAAGGAGGTCACACTAAATAGTGATCCGATTTAGATTTATGTTCTGCTCATCTCCTTAATATTTTGTTAAAACACAGAAAACTGATAGGGGGGGTAGACCATTTGACCATAGCAGCCAATAAGATCGCTTCTTTCATTTTTAAAAAGGTCTCTGAAAAATAAAAGTTTTCTTTGCAGAGGCTTTAATAAATCTCCATGTGAGACTTCACCTCTTTTCAGATCCATTCCTTGCTCTGTGTTCAATAATTGCAATTAAAAACCTGAATGTGTGTACAGTCCCTTACACTTTTACACCATTTTTGAAAACATCCTTACTTTGCAGCATTTTATCCACACCTGCTTAAAACTTTTGCACAGTCCTATATGTTCAGATGTTACTGTGCAATCTCTACTATTACATTCATAAAGCCATGTAAGATTATTTGGAATGTATATTCGCATAGTGTAAGTTTTCAGACTAACTGATGCTTTCCCTACAATCTCCAAGCCTCTTAACCTTTTCCGCTTTTAACAAGTAAAACACTAACTTGTTTGTCACTACCCTTCCAGAAGGCATTATTGTCCTACATAAAATATTTTGGAAGGGCAGCCAAAACGCAAAATTTTGTCTCTGATCCAGAACTGCTTTACAGACTTGTTTGTGTTCACAAACTTCTTAGCATTTACAAGACAAAAGACTCCCGGAGCAAACCCCCACCTCACAGATTTATTTATAAAGCGCACTACCCAGGAGAACTCCCTCGTTCCGGGGGCACCACCGATTTACCTATCAGTAACCATGGCATCCAGAGTTTATCAAATTTTTTGGGGCCTTTACGACTACTATAAAGAGTCCTATACATTGGTACATATTTATTAACCAGATTGAACCACCGCACGATGGGAGGAGGAGAGGTATCCTTCCCTCCCATGATCAGAACCTTACGGGCTCATAACAAGAGAAACCAAATGAGCAGGCGCCTATGGGAGCCTCAGGCCAGATCATTAATAACACCTAACAGACATACAACAGGGGAAAACACAAAGGGAAACTCTAAGTGATCTGTCAAGAACTGCATTACCTCTCCAAAAGGGTTCCACACAAGGGCAACTCCACATAGCGTGTAGAAGAGAGCCCATAACGGTATGACATCTAAAACAAGAATCAGAAGCAGAAACCCCAATACGGAACAGCTTGACTGGAGTGTAATATAGATGTAGGATCAATCTAGCTTGAATAAGCATATCCCTAGTACTGACCACTGTACGGTAATAGGTTTTGGTAACTTCCCTCCACTGATCCTCCGACAGATCAGGAATATCAGCCACCCACTTTACAAAAGCCAACTCAAACAGGTCAGGGCCTACTGATTGAAGTAATGTATATGCCTGAGTCAGAGGTTTGGAAAGGTCAGTGGTACTCAGAAGTAGCTCCACCTCAGAGAAAGTTGGAGTCACATCAAGAGAGCCAAATTGCACCACTACCGCATGTCTCAGGTGGAAGTACTGAAATTGAGCACCTTGTGGGAGATTAAAGCAGTCTCGTAATTCTGAGAAAGAGGGGAAAGAAGAAAATTCCCCAAACAAATGCATAGCAAACTTGACTCCATGATCACTCCAGAAGCCAGCAGTCTCCAACTCCTGTAGGTGCTCAAAAGGAGGGTTCCCCCACAGAGGTGCTCTCAGAGACCTCACCGGCAACGGAAAGTGCTTGGAAACCACTGACCACACCTCAGCCACAGTTTGAATAGAATTAGAAGTATATCTGTAAAGGGTATTAGTCAAGGTTTCATACAAACCCACGAGAGCGCCCACAAGGTCAATAGATGCATTCGCCAGATCCAGGTCAATCCACCAGGCAGCATACACCAATTGAGACGCTAGAAAGTAATCGTACATGTTAGGAGCAGCTAAGCCACCCCCCCTGCTTGGACGCCTGGAGCAGCGCCTGACCCAATTGCGGTGGTTTATCTTGCCAATTAAAGGATCTCTGGGTGCCACTCAGCTTTACAAAGTACTTCCTAGGAGGGATCA
Organism: Hyla sarda; assembly: GCF_029499605.1. Classification (NCBI taxonomy): domain Eukaryota; kingdom Metazoa; phylum Chordata; class Amphibia; order Anura; family Hylidae; genus Hyla; species Hyla sarda. Next base: position 431,815,417 of record NC_079190.1, read on the forward strand.
CCGGAGAAAGATGGAAGAGATACAAAAACTTAGGTAAGTATATCATTTTAAAGATATTAATCCTGCCAGCTAGGGAAAGAGGCAAAGAGGACCAGGCCTGTAGCTTGACTGGCACCAACGACAAAACCGGATCTAAGTTCAGCCTTCCCGCACATACGCAGAAACCTCCACTCCCAAATATCTAAATTGAGTAACTGTTTGCAACCCATGAGGAAGAGACGGAATGGGGTCCACAGCCACCGATAGTGGCATCAGAGATGACTTAACCCAATTAACCTTAAGACCAGAGAAAGAACTAAATTCTTCTAAGAGAACAAACAAGGCCCCCAGGGAACCCCTAACATGAGCCAAATAAACCAGTGTGTCATCTGCGTACATAGAATCCCTACATACCCCTGAATACAAGAGGACGATCTGATGGCCTCCACCAGCGGTTCTACTGCCAGGACAAATAAAAGGGGAGACGGGGCAGCCCTGCCGTGTACCCCTACCCAGCTGGAAGGACTCCAAGACTTCTAAGTTGGTTCGCACCCTGGCTCTAGGGCTATCATATAGCAAGCCGAAGGACCCCCAGGACACCCCAAAGATACATCCATTCCACAGAGTGAAAAGCCGTATACACATCTAGGCTAACTACATATCCCCCAGAGGCAGCCCATTTCGCAGCGGCTATATTAAGATGTAAACGCTGGACATTAATATTCATGGCTCTCCCTGGGATAAAACCTGTCTGGTCAGGATGAATGATAGCGGCTATGACCCTTCGTAACCTATTAGCTAATATTTTAGCCAGAAGTTTGATGTCTACATCAAGGAGGGAAATAGGTCTGTATGAATCTGGTAAAGTCAGATATTTTCCTAGTTTAGGAAGAACCACGTTAAGGGCCTCCCTCATGGACTTGGGGAGCCTCCCAGTCTCGATAGCCACACTAAAAAGGTTCTGTAGAATAGGCATCAGCCACTCCTCATTCGCCCTGTACCAATCTTCAATCATCCCATCCAACCCCAGAGTTTTCCCCGTCTGCAGAGAAGAAATAGCCATAGAAACTTCCTAATCAGAGAAAGGGGCATCTAGAGCGGCTGCCTGAGCTGTAGTCAAGGGTGTAAGAGGCAAACCCTTCAAAAATGACACTAATCCTTCAGGCACAGGCGGCAATTGAGAGGTTTAGAGATCAGTATAAAAGTCCTGAAAGACAGTATTAATAGCAATAGGGTCAGATTCCAAGATCCCAGAAGCCCCCTTAATACAAGGTATAGCGACCACTGGCCTACTCTCTCTAGCCAAATATGCCAACAACCTAGACCCAATGACAGTATAAGAGCTGAGTGGTCTGAGATCCCCCTAGTGATGTACATGACATCTCTTACCAAAGGTAGAAGATCAGAAGAGGCATACGTCAAATCGATCCTGGAGAACGATTTATGTGCTGCTGAGTAAAAGGAGAATAACGGGTCAGACAGATGCTTCCAATGTCCATCCTCCGTAAGAGACAGTGCCACACTACAGGCATTAAGTCCAGGGGAGCTGGAATCTGCTGCACCAGTGCGATCTACACTCCGATCTGGGACCACATTAAAGTCACCTATAAGGAGAACAGGCAGAGAGGGAAACGTCAGTAATTTGGACGTGACACCATCTAAGACATCAACATGAAACGGAGGGGGGGACATACACAGACACCAAGAGAAAACTAAAGGCATGACAGGAAGATTGAATAATCACAAACCTACCAAATTGGTCCCATGCTACCTGATCAATGACCAGGGGAAGAGATTTAGTCACCAAAATGGACACCCCCTTAGGCGAAGATAAATAAGTGGAGTGGTAGCCCCTCGCTATCCAAGTCCGTTTTAGAGCAAGGATTTTCTGGCCAGTAAGATGAGTTTCTTGTAAACAGATCAGGTGTGGGGACTGCTTCTTTACAAAGTTTAAGCACAGAGCCCATTTAAATTTGGAGTTAAGGCCTCTAACATTCCAACTCACAATACGAAGTGACCACATTATCAATACCTGAAATAATAATTGGCAGTAGGATCACAACTGGGCAGCGACCCCCATCCTTCACATACAATGAACTCTAAGGCTGGCCCTTGCCACAGACCTTGCTTCCTATACTAACTAATGAAATGGGAAGCGGGAGAAGACTTGCGCTGATTCGCCACCGGAGTCAGTCTGGAGACATGAAGAACCTGGCAGTCGCACCATCCACCACTCGAAGACGAGCCGGCAACAGCATGGCATAGCGATATCCCTTAGTGTGGAATCGAAGGCGCACCTCAGTGAACTTGATCCTTTATTTATGTAGCTCCACCAAGAAATCTGGGTAAAAGGCAACTCTACTGCCATTACAGCGCACCGCCCCTTTTCTGCATACAGCTCACAGGATTGCGTCCCGATCTTTGAAGTGCAGTAATTTTGCAAAAGGTCTAGGAGGGGCTCCAGGAGGAGGAGGCCTGCCCGGCACCCTATGCGCTCTTTCCACAGTGAAGTATGGTGAGAAAGTGTCAGCCGGCAAGATCACACATAGACAGCCCACCACTCAGCCGGGGCAGCGGGAGTTACCATGGCTACCTGAAGGCCATTACCACGAAGCAGGGGGCAATGGCCGGCACTCCCACCGTGCAATGATCCAATTCAGGGCCTGGGCCTGCGACCAGCACGTTTCTGGACTGCACAGTGCCTCCTCCCAGTACCTGCCGTGCCTCTCAGCGATTCCAGCAGCTCGTCTGGGACTTCCGCACCAGCTTACCTGCAGCCGCAGCCACACCGCTCCTCTCCCCGCACCGCCAGCCGCACCCGGACCGCACCGGAACCAGCCCCGCAGCCACCATGGACCCGGGATCCAGAAAGGTGAGTCGGGGCCACAGGATTTTAAGGTAGACAGGGTAATTAGAGCTGGGTTAGTGGGAGCACTGCAGAGTGCGACCACTCAGCTCTCCATCCAGGCCACCCCCCCCCCCCCCCACACACACACACACACACACATACACTGTGTATTTTTTATGTATGTTTAGTAGTTAATTCGATTTTCTATGTTTCCTTTCGGATTTAGTCACTAATAAAGTAACATTTTAATATTAGGTGTATACCATATTAGTTGTTGGAAAGTGTAAGGTAATTTTGACCACCTAGTTGGTAAAAATATTGTTGCCTTTGAGTACCCTCCAACCATAAGTCTCCTTATTCATAACTGATTTTAACAATGGGAGGCTTCTTTCTGGCTACTTTGTCATAAAGCCCATATTGGTGGAATGCTGCAGTGATGGTTAACCTTCTAGATGTTTCTCCCATCTTGAAGCTCAGACAGAGGGACTATAGGGTTATTTATCACCTCTGTTAAGAAAAGACCCTTCTAACTTAGTTTGGTGGGTAGTCCTGATTGTTTCAAACTATTTTCATTTAAGATTTATGAGCTCTATGGGCAGTTTAGTCCGCCTCATGGCTTGGGGTTTGCTCTGATATGCATTGTCGGCTGTGACACCTTATATAGACAGGGCTGTGGCACCCTATATAGACAGGGCTGTGTATTTCCAAATCCTGTCCAATCACCTGAATTTACCACAGGGGACTCCAATCAAGGTGTAGAAACATCTGAGATTATCACAAAAAATGGGAGGAGCCAGAGCTAAAGGTCAAGTGTCATAGCAAAGGCATATCATAGAAAAATAGCTACAGAGAAATCTTTAAAACATAACATTTATTCAATACTCTAAAATGATACCCCCAAAAATGTCCTCAAGCATAGATGTGCCATTGTCACACAAAAAATAAAAAGAATTATCATAGTGTTTCCCTCCCCTCCTTGGTTGGTTATGTTAAGAGTTAATGCCCATTGGTCATTCAGATTATATGGTCTGCACCACCCCACCCCATAGGGGGTGTTGGGGTTATTACCTTGTCATTTTAGGTGCTGTTGCAGGGCAGAGTTTGTGGATTGAAAAGTCCAGATGTGGTTGCCGGGCAGATGTCCATGTATCCTGTGTTATTGGGCAGAATGGAGCTGAACCTGGATTGATCTGTTTGAGAGTGGCGGGAAACTCTACAGGGTTTAAAGGGGTATTCCAGGGGGGAAAAATGTTTCTATATCAACTGGTGCCAGAAAGTTATACAGATTTGTAAATTACTTCTATTTATAAATCTCGATCCTTCCAGTACTTATCAGCTGATGTATGCTCTAGAGGAAGTTGTGTAGTTCTTTCCAGTCCCGGAAGTCGGGTCTCATCGGTCCCCTTTTGGTGGTCAGGTCCATCCCGGGGCTCTGGTGTTAGCCAGACTTTTCTCCCAAAAAAATCTCCTTTACATTAAGGAATCTTGAATAGATTGATATTATAAGTTTTGTTCCATCCTCAAAAGACAAATCCAAGGAAAATAAGGGGAAGGATAAGAAATATCCTCCTTGATTCACTTCTTGGCTCTACACCTTTTCAATTTATGCCACCGTCCTTGATGCAAAGAAAGGATATCACACAGACATAGCACTCCAGCTCACTCACCATGGGGAAGACGCAGCGCAAATAGACGCAAGATGGCACCAGAGTTCATAAAAAAGACAAATCCACCTTGGCAAATATAACTTTAAATCCTTAGGGCTTTCTTCCCAAACCAACATACACAGGAACAAATAGTGGAACTGAAATATGTTGGTTTGGGAATAAAGCCCTAAGGACTTGAAGTAACATTTTCCGAGCTGGATCCTTTTTCTTTTTTAAAGAAAGGATATTAGCCTTTGGCAAAGCTTCATAGTCCCTCAGAGATCTTCCCATCATCCCTTACAACCCGTCTCTTCTCAGTCCACGATTGTAAAGTGCCTCTTATTTGCCTATGATCAGGGATTGTGCGAATGGACTAACAGTTGCAGACATAAGCATTAGTGTGTCTTCCGCTGCCGTACACATTCCATGGCACGATACTTCAAGAAAAATTGGTCTGATGTTGCAAAAGAGTTGTCTGCAAAAAAGCAAATCTGGTAAACCTACAAAAAGATGGTACCATTTCTAAATTATTACCTATAATGTAAGAAAGCCAGGCTGGTCTTTGAGGTGTTTCTTTATGGTTTTTAAGACTCTACGTTTTCAGGTGATTCTTGTGTTTTTTTAAAAACTCTTAGTTCGGTTTCTCTTAATTCTGATGTTGTATGGCAGGGCTTTCCAAAGTGGGTGTCGTGCCACACTAGTGTGTCGGCGGCAATCCCTAGGTGTGTCAAGGGACCATCCGGTCCAGCAGCAGCCACCACTGCTCACGCATTTATAGTTGCCGCGGTGACGTCACACCAAGGGCCGGAGTGGAAAGACGTCACTCTTCAAACACCCCATGCACCTAAACTTCCCAGAGTGCATCAGGGGACATACTCCAGGTAAGAAATGTAATGGCACATTGGGGGATCAGAGGGAGGAGGGGGGATGATGTGATGGGGGGGGAATGAAATGGCACAGGGGGTGATAAAGGGGGTGGTAATGATGTGGTAAAGGGGGTGGTCAAGAGGGGAGGATGAAATGGCACAGGGGGGTAATGAAGGGGGAATAAAATGGCACGGGCTGATGAAAGGAGGATGAAATGGCACAGAGGGGAAAAAAGGAGGGAATGAAATGGCACAGTAGTGATGGAGGGGTATGAAATGGCACAGGGGGGTGATAAGGGCGATAAATTGGCACATGAGGTGATGAAGGGGGTGATGAAATGGCACAGGCGGGTGATCAAGGGTAAATAAAATGGCACAGGGTGGTAGCAGCCACATTTCTAATACTAATACTGGATACTGTTATCACTTTGTGCGTCGTACAACGTGCAACATGATACGTGCAGTTGGCAGTACTATGAGGGGTGTGTCTAAAAAGGGTTCCACCAACATAAAAAGTTTGGAAAGTTTTATTGTGAGGAATAAAATTGATAGTGAAATAAAACTTGGCAGGGTTGCTGGACCTCTTTGTTCACCTCCATTTGAACTTTTTAGGGTCTCCTCTTTTAGTACCAAAAAAAATATAGGGTTAATAATACATAGGGTTAACTACCTCCAGGAGGGTTCTACATACGGGGGGGGGGGGGGGGGGCAAACTACCTAAATGAGGTCCACTACTTACTACTTACTTACTATATTCATACCTCCCAACCGTATCGGATTCCAACATTTGGGGTAATGTCCGCCATCCTGGAACGGCCCCCACATGTCCCGCATTTAACTGTAACAACAGTTACAGTGGGGCAAAACAGTATTTAGCCAGCCACCATTTGTGCAAGTTCTCCCACTTAACCTCTTAAGGACGTAGCTCATTTTCACCTTAAGGACTCAGCCCTTTTTTGCAATTCTGACCACCGTCACTTTAAGCATTAATAACTCAAAGATGCTTTTACCGATTATTCTGATTCCGAGATTGTTTTTTCGTGACATATTCTACTTTATTTTAGTGGTAAACTTTGGTCGTTACTTGCATCCTTTCTTGGTGAAAAATCCCCAAATTTCATGAAAATTTTGAATTTTTCTAACTTTGAAACTCTCTGCTTGTAAGGAAAATGGATATTCCAAATAAATTTTATATTGATTCACAAATACAATATGTCTACTTTATGTTGGCATCATAAAATGGACTTATTTTTACTTTTTGAAAAAAATTAGAGGGCTTCAAAGTATAGCAGCAATTTTCAAAATTTTCATGAAAATTGCTAAATCTGAAGGGACAGATGTTACAGAACTACAACTCCCAGCATGCCTGGGCAGTCAAGGCATGCTGAGAGTTGTAGTTTTGCAACATCTGGAAGGCTACCATTTGGGCACCACTGTAATAGTGGTCTCCAAATTGTGACCCTCCAGATGTTGCAAAACTAAAACTCCCAGCATGCTGGGAATTGCAGTTTGGCAACCACTAGAAGGGCAGCAGTAAATATCGCTTTACTGCCACCTTCCTTCCCCCCATCCCCCCCCCCCCCCACCGTCGCTTCCCTACCTATGCCGCTGATCTCCGCTGCTGTCAGCGATGATTGGCGGTCCCCACGGCATCTTATCTTCAGGTACCGGCCGCCATCTTCTTCCCCTGTTCTGCCCAACATCCAGGGGTGGGCAGAGCGGGGGGGGTTCCATGGCTGACTAATGGCAGGGGATAGGAGGAGACCCGTAGCACTGCAAACTCACTTCTATCCCTCAGGATGGTCGGGACTGTCACTGACAGCTCTGATCATCCCTATTTTCCGGGCGATCGGGTCACCAGAGACACGATCAGCCCTGAAATAGCAGAAAAATCGCATTTCTGTATTGACATGCGATTTCCTGCTATCGCCGACATGGGGGGGGGGGAACCCCCCTTGGCGATGTGCCGGGATGCCTGCTGAATGATTTTAGCAGGCATCACAGTCCGGTCCCCAACCGGCTAGCGGTGGGGACCGGAACTCCCACGGGATGCATACGCCCTGTGTCCTGAACAGGTTAAAAAGATAAGAGAGGCCTGTAATTTTCATCATAGGTATACCTCCACTATGAGAGACATAATGAAATCACATTGTTTGATTTTGAAAGAATTATGCAAATTATGGTGGAAAATAAGTATTTGGTCACCTACAAACAAGCAAGATTTCTGGCTCTCACAGACCTATCATTTCTTCTTTAAGAGTCTCCTCTGTCCTCCACTCATTACCTGTATTATCCCCTTAAGGACGAAGGGTTTTTCGGTTTTTGCACTTTTGTTTTTTCCTCCTCACCTTTTAAAAATCATAACCCTTTCAATTTTGCACCTAAAAATCCATATTATGGATTATTTTTTGCGCCACCAATTCTACTTTGCAGTGACATCAGTAATTTTACCCAAAAATCTACAGCAAAATTTATAAAAAATCATCTCAGGCTTGGAGCAATCAATCGCCAAGGGGACACGCCAGACGCAGGTAAGAGGACCTCCGCTCGTGTCCCAGCTGATCGGGACACTGCATTTTCACTGCGGTGGTCCCGATCAGCCCCACTGAGCAGCCGGGCAGCTTTCACTTTCGTTTTAGACACGGCGTTCAATTTTGAACGCCATGTCTAAAGGGTTAATAGCGCACGGCACCGCGATCGCTGCTGCGCGCTATTAGCCCCGGGTCCCGGCTTCAGATACATACCGGAACCGACCCAATATGATGCGGGGTCACCGCGTGACCCCGCTTTATATCGCGGGAGCCGGCCAAGGACGTAAATATACGTCCTTGGTCGTTAAGGGGTTATTGGCACCTGTTTGAACTTGTTATCAGTATAAAAGACACAACCTCAAACAGTCACACTCCAAACTCCACTATGGCCAAGACCAAAGAGCTGTCGAAGGACACCAGAAACCTGCACCAGGCTGGGAAGACTGAATCTGCAATAGGCAAGCAGCTTGGTGTGAAGAAATCAACTGTGGGAGCAATTATTAGAAAATGGAAGACATACAAGATCACTGATAATCTCCCTCGATCTGAGGCTCCACGTAAGATCTCACCCTGTGGTGTCAAAATTATCGTGTCAAGATCGAAAATTTTTCTCGATTCTGCCTTCGACATTTTTCTAATGTAATCTCCACCTCGCCAACATTTTTTCACACTTTAGATGGCTAAAAAGAAGAGGTCTGACGGATTCTGATTGTGTTGTTCAGCAAAATGTAATGAAAGAGGGTGTGTCTTTAGACCTTTTTTATATTCTAAATTTGTTCTGCCATACGTATTTTGAATTGTCTTTTAGTGCATCCTATGTATTGTTTTCCACATGTGCACTGTATAAGATAGATCACTCCCTTGCTATGGCAGGTGAGGAGTTCTGATATTTTATGTGTATGACTGTTGGAGGTGGAGGTGATTTTGGTTATTTTTTTAGGAAAATTTGTAATTTTACAAGCTGAGCAGGTGCCGCATCTGTGAAATCCTTTGCTATGTAGCCATGTGGGTGGTGTTTTAGAGGTGATGGATTGTTTTACTGTAGGAGCAATTTGGATACCAAGATTTGGGGCCTTAGTGTATACAATTGGCGGATGTGGGGGGATATTTTGCCCGATGATTTTATCCTTTGTCAAGTAGTGCCAATTCTTTTTGATGATCATTTCGATTTTTTTGTAGTCCTTATTAAATGGTAAAAGGATTTTGGGATCTTCATTTTGAGGTAATTTTTCTATTTCTTTGGGAATAAAAATGAAGATCTGTCTAGATTAGAAACTTGATTAAAAGATGTATTCAAAATACTTTTTGGGTAGTTTTTCTTCAAGAATTTCGCAGTCAGGGACTGAGCCTCTTCTTTAAATTTGGACTGTGAGGTACAGTTTCGTTTTAATCTGCGGTACTGACCCGTTGGAATGTTTAAAAGCCACCTAGGTAGGTGGCAACTATTAAAAAGAATAAAACTATTTTTGGCCACGGGTTTGTGGTACGTACTGCAGGTGAGTTTGTCTGTATCTATAGTGATCAAAAGATCAAGAAATTCTAGAGTACCTGTACTTATGAGTAAAATTAAGATTTAAATTGTTAATATTAATTTCTTGGATAAAATCTTCCAACAAGTTTTTAGAACCTTTCCAAATAAAAACTATATCATCGATATAACGCCGCCATAGTACGAGATGCGCGCCGATCCTGGGAGAGATAAATTGTTCCTCCCAGGCTGCCATAAACATGTTTGCGTAACTGGGCGCGAATCTCGTACCCAACGGCGGTGCCAGTGGCTTGAAGATAAAATTCATTTTCGAAATAAAAATAGTTATGAGTTAAAATGAAGTTAATGGCTTGAAGGATAAAATCAATCTGTTCTGGTAAAATATCTTTTTTAGTAAAAAAAATGTTGTACTGCTTTCAATCCGTCGGTGTGTTTTATAATGGTGTACAGTGAATTTACGTTGAGGGAGGTGAGGATATAATCAGATTACCATTTAATATTCTCTAGTATTTGTATTGCTTGGGTAGTATCTTTGAGATAGTATTGTGTGGTTTGGACTATTGACTGTAGGAAACGATCAATCAGTTGGGAAAGATTTGTTGTTAATTAATTTATGCCTCAAACTATAGGGCGACCAGGGGGGTTAGTGGAATCTTTGTGAATTTTGGGGAGACAGTAGAAAATGGGTAGTCTCTCCTGTGTCCCCAAAATAAATTCTAATTCTTTAGATGATAAAATGTCAGATTCAAATGCATTGTCACATAAGGTTTTCAATTCCTTGCTAAATTCAGCTGTGGGATCTGAATTCAATTTGGTGTAGGTTTTAATGTTTGATAGCTGGCGTACACAGGGAGGAACTAGTAAGGGAACTGGACAAAGAAATTGATCAAATGAAAGTTACTTTAGAAACATACATCATAGATGAGGAATACAAAAAATATGAAGACCTTACTATAAAATAGTGTTGCTCGCGAATATTCGCAATTCGAATTTTATTCGCGAATATCGCATATTCGCGAATTCGCGAATATTCGCGAATATAGCGCTATATATTCGTAATTACGAATATTCGTGTATTTTTTTTTTTTTCATTTTTTTTTTTTTCACAGTACACATCACAGTGATCATCCCTCTCTGCTTCCAGCTTGTGTGGTGTAAAGAAGGCTGTAATACTACTGTGTGAGACCGGTGTGCGAATTTTCGCATATGCGAAAATTTGTGTATGCTAATGTTCGCATATGCGAATTTTCGCTTATGCCAATTTTTGTATATGCAACTTTTCGCATATGTTAATTTTCGCACGCGCGAAAATTCGCATGTGCGAAAATAAAACGAGAATATTACGAATATGCGAATATTCGCGAATATGACGAATATTCGTCCACATATTCGCGAATTTGAATATGGCCTATGCCGCTCAACACTACTATAAAACGTCTTGACAAATTAGAGAAAGAAATCACTCAGAAAAAATCTAAAAAACTTTCCTGGCAGATCAAGAAAAATATACCATCCACTAAAGATAATGAGATACATACAACAGAACAACAACACAAAGAACAAACTCATATGAAATACAACATTTCAACACAAAACTGATTCGCTTCTCTGATCGACATCAATAATGACAATCATTTTTTAGGAAGACAGAGAGGAAGATCACCTCATCAGTCTCCAAAAAACTATTACAGATCCAATCACTACAACCACAATTACCCACAGAGATACTACCCACACAGGCATTCCCCCCAGCACTATCACAGACCCCATTACACACACCAACCATATTACCCACCAAGAACACCCAACACAACACGTCACCCACCCACTACACATTACCCTCAAGCACACAGTACAGCACCATATCAGTCAAAGATCCAATCAGTACAGGCCGAGATCCATCCGATCCCCCCTACCCTCACACTTCACACCAACACCCCAAAAAAAAGAGACTTAGAAGAAGACAGAAACGAACCACTGCGAGCAACACAACCTCCACTAAAAATAGGGAAAATCCACTAGATAACTTTAACATCATATTCAACCTAAGCACAATATCTCTGACTGATACACAGACCAAACTACTCAACAAAGGCTTAAAATTCGCTCCAAGCCAACCGTTAAATAAATTTGATGACTACATTGGCGTAGAGAAATATATAAGGAAATTATGTCTCAAAAAATATTTCATCAAGCAACCCATCACCACTCCCAACACTAAATACACTCGCACTAATTGCACTTTAAAATCAACATTTTATCCCAAATACGAAGCAGGCCTGGACATTCTCACTTTTAAAAAAGCTGTGGAAACAGATATCAGGAAATTAAACATCAAACCTAACACAAGAAACAATAATATTACTTTTAAAGAAAAGAGAGCCATTCTAGAACTACAAAATAACAATAATATCACGATACGTCCTGCGGACAAAGGAGGTGGTATCGTGATATTAGACACAGAAAAATATAATAATGAATGTGTACGCCAGCTATCAGACATTACTACCCAAGCAATACAAATACTAGAAAATATTAAATGGGAATCTGATTATATCCTCACCTTCCTCAGGCAGTACAACATTTTTTAACTAAAAAATATATTTTACCAGAACAGATTGATTTTATCCTTCAAGCCATTAACTTCATTTTAACTCATAACTATTTTTATTTCGAAAATGAATTTTATCTTCAAGTCACTGGCACCGCCATGGGTACGAGATTCGCGCCCAGTTACGCAAACATGTTTATGGCAGCCTGGGAGGAACAATTTATCTCTCCCAGGATTGGCGCGGATCTCGTACTATGGCGGCGATGATATAGTTTTTATTTGGAAAGGCCCTAAAAACTTTTATCCAAGAAATTAATATTAACAATTTAAATCTTAATTTTACTCCGCACATAAGTACAGGTACTCTAGAATTTCTTGATCTTTTGATCACTATAGATACAGACAAACTCACTTGCAATACGTACCACAAACCCGTGGCCAAAAATAGTTTTATTCTTTTTAATAGTTGCCACCTACCTAGGTGGCTTTTAAATGTTCCAACGGGTCAGTACCGCAGATTAAAACAAAACTGTACCTCACAGTCCTAATTTGAAGAAGAGGCTCAGGCCCTGACTGCGAAATTCTTGGAGAAAAACTACCCAAAAAGTATTTTGGATACATCTTTTAATCAAGTTTCTAATCTAGACAGATCTTGATTTTTTTATCCCCAAAGAAATAGAAAAATTACCTCAAAATGAAGATCGCAAAATCATTTTACCATTTAATAAGGACTACAAAAAAATCGAAATGATCATCAAAAAGAATTGGCACTACTTGACAAAGGATAAACACTAAGGCCCCAAATCTTGGTATCCAAATTGCTCCTACAGTAAAACAATCCATCACCTCTAAAACACCACCCACATGGCTACATAGCAAAGGATTTCACAGATGCGGCTCCTGCTCAGCTTGTAAAATGACAAATTTTCCTAAAAAAATAACCAAAATCACCTCCACCTCCAACAGTCATACACATAAAATATCAGAACTCCTCACCTGCCATAGCAAGGGAGTGATCTATCTTATACAGTGCACATGTGGAAAACAATACATAGGACGCACTAAAAGACAATTCAAAATACGTATGGCAGAACACATTTATAATATAAAAAAAGGTCTAAAGACACACCCTCTTTCATTACATTTTGCTGAACAACTCAATCAGAATCCGTCGGACCTCTTCTTTTTAGCCATCTAAAGTGTGAAAAAATGTTGGCGAGGTGGAGATTACATTAGAAAAATGTCCAAGGCAAAATCGAGAAAAATTTTAGATTTTGACACAATCATGCCAAGAGGTCTTAACTCTGAACTCGAAATATTCGGGTTCCTATGATTTTCCATCTTGTGGTGAGGCTCTTGCTCATGACCCGTCACTGGCTGGTCGTTTATCGACCCAGTGACGGCTCCTAGGGATGAGCCTCCCCAAGAACATCTACAAATAAGAAGAATGTCCAGTTCCCTTGCACAGTCTCCTCTTTTTCTTCATATTTATATTTTTATCATTTTTATCATATTTTTCCTACACATTTTTATATTTTTATACATGTATAATATTTACATATTTTATCTCTATATATTTTTCCATATTCATACATCTTTTTATAGACATATATTCCAGCATGCATTTATTTATATTATTATTATCATCTATCTATCTATCTATATATATATGCATCTGGATATTTTCTTATTTGACTTGATTTATTCCATTTTCTAATTAATGTGCATTATAGTCTATATACATATTCCCTTTCCCACTGCTGTTTAATCTTATTTAATCTTATTTTATATTTTCAGCATTTTTTTCTTTTTTTCTTTATCTCTATGACTATCCCTCTTGGATCCATGTTTTGTCTTATACCAGACACTAAACTCATTAGTCCTAATTAACGATCATGACATCACTGTATAGGGATTATATAACCATGGACTTTACACCTCATACCTATACTTGTCGCTACTGAAGAAAAGGCCTGCGGCCTTGAAACGCGTCTAGCTCACTCAGCACCTTACTATCAAGTGTATATCACTTTTATAAGTTCATATCTGCAAATCTCTATCTTCAAATTGCAACCGCTGGAGCCCCTACAAATCGGGACCACTGCTGCACGCGCGCTGCTTAGCGCTCCATTCACACGCACCTACTCCTGCTAACCATCCACAGCCCCGGACGGCCAAGCTCCTGGACATCACCTCCACGAGGCCGGACGCTCTTCCGTGCCAGTCCAGGACACCTTCAACCTCCGGAGACGCCACTCACCCTGACCGAAGTACAGACGGACACCGCTCCATACAAGCATCGCTACATACAAGCGCTGGAAGCTGCTGTGACAGCCTGCCGTACAGGTCTCAACAGGAGGGTGAGTGGTGCTGTGCACCAAGACTCTAACAGTACTATTACCTGAACTGATTACGTTACTGTGCTGCTACATTGTTGCTCAGTTGTCCGCTAAACAGGGCAATAGGTATGCTGGACTGAGCCCTTACCGCTGCTACTTCCAGTATCATCATCGCTGCTATCTTACGGACACTGTGCCGTCACTTTGTTACTCCATTGCCATATTGTTTCAAAGTACATTGTTGCAAAGTGTATCCTGTGATCTATAAACGTCCCATTATTTCACGGTTACACTATCAAACTGAGTCATTGTTTCTAGCATCTCCTGAGATTTTGACTAAGTCCAGGACTGTAATTGACTTGAAATGATCTGAACTGACATTAAGCTGATGTACTATCGCAATTGATGAACTTTAATCTGGGACTTACAGCAGATATTAACTAAGTGATTAGGTGCTATTGATTTATTTTATTCTTATTTTTTGTTATATTTTTGTCACTATATTTATTGTATTTATACTTCTCACTCATACAAGGGCCCTGCTGAGTGAGTGGTCATCATATTAAATCACATATTTTTATTTAATCATTTTATTTAATACATTTCATTTATTGGATCCTCTGCTCTTGAGGACTGGTTCATATAAATAATCTTTATTTATATAGTGTCAATATTTATTTTATTAGGCCTTTTGGGTGAAGATATCACCTTTAACCTCAAGCATATTCCCCCTTGTATCCTAAGTGAGCTACACAATTCTTTTTTAGATTTGTAAATGACTTCTTTTAAATAATCTTTACCCTTCCAGGACTTTTTAGCAGCTGTATGCTACAGAAGAAATTATTTTCTTTTTGAATTTCTTTTTTATCTTGTCCACAGTGCTCTCTGCTGACACCTCTGTCTGTGTCAGGAACTGTCCATAGCAGCATAGATTTGCAATGGGGATTTCCTGGACAGTTCCTGATACGGGCATCAGGTGTCAGCAGAGAGCACTGTGGACAAGACGGAAAAGAAATTAAAAAAGAAAGTAATTTCCGCTGTAGCATACAGCTGCTAAAAAGTACTGGAAGGGTAATTTTTTAAAAAAATAAAAGTCATTTACAAATCTGTTTAACTTTCTGGCCCCAGTTGATTTTAAAAAAAATAATGTTTTCCAACTGAGTGACCCCCCGACCTACGATGGCCCCGACATACGATCATTTCAACATATGATGGCCTCTCAGAGGTCATCGAATGTTGAAGGCACCATCAACATATGATGCTTCTGTATGTCGGGGCCATCGCATATACGGCTATCCGGTAGTGCAGACTGCTTCGGCTGCCGCCAGATAGCCGTTTAAGGTGCCCCGTGTTCTCCGATGATGTTCACTCACCTGTCCCCGGTACTCCGGACTGTCCTCTTCAGGATCCCCTGCATCGCCGTCGCTCTCCTTCGTCGTTATCCAATAGGAGTGGCGTGTGCAGCGACGTGATGACATTGATGAATCCCACGCAGCAGAGACGGATTGCACGGATCCCTCAACATACGATGGTTTCAACTAACGATGGTTCATTTGGAACGAATTACCATTGTATGTTGAGGAACCACTGTACCCCTTTAACCCCTTAACGACAGAGGACATAAATGTATGTCCTGGTGAGGTGGTACTTAATGCACCAGGACGTACATTTACGTCCTAAGCATAACCTTGAGCATCGGAGCAATGCCCGGATCATGCACGGCAGGTCCCGGCTGCTGATCGCAGCCAGGTACCCGCCCGTAATGGCGGACATTAGTCCCTCAGATGCTGTGATCAATACAGATCACGGCATCTGCAGCATCGCGGTCACTAAAATGGATGATCGGATCGCCCGCAGCGCTACCGTGGCAATCCGATCATCCAGCATGGCAGCCGGAGGTCCCTTCACCTGCCTCCGCTGCCTTCCCGGCGTCTTCTGCTCTGATCTGCCTTCCCGCAGACCAGAGCAGAAGATGACCGATAACACTGATCAGTGCTGTGTCCTATACATAGCACTGAACAGTATTAGCAATCGAGTGATTGCTATAAATAGTCCCCTATGGGGACTATTAAAGTGTAAAAATAAAAGTAAAAAAAGTAAAACAAATAAATAGAGATGAGCGAACTTCGATTCATCACGAACTTCTCGGCTCGGCAGTTGATGACTTTTCCTGCATAAATTAGTTCAGCTTTCAGGTGCTCCGGTGGACTGGAAAAGGTGGATACAGTCCTACGAAAGAGTCTCCTAGGACTGTATCCACCTTTTCCAGCCCACGGGAGCACCTGAAGGCTGAACTCATTTATGCAGGATAAGTCATCAACTGCCGAGCCGAGAAGTTCGTGACTAATCGAATTTACTGTAAGTTCGCTCATCTCTACAAATAAAGTAAAAAAAATGTGAAAACCCCCCTCCCTCAATAAAAACGTAAATTGTCCCATTTTACCTATTTCACCCCCAGAAAGTGTTAAAAAAATATTTTTTATACATATTTGGTATCGCCACGTGCGTAAACATCTGAACTATTAAAATAAAATGTTAATGATACCGTACAGTGAACGGCGTGAACGTAAAAATAAAAAAAGTCCAAAATAGATGCTTTTTTTTATAACATTTTATTCCCCAAAAAATTAATAAAAAATGGATAAAAATTTCTATATATGCAAATATGGTATCAATAAAAAGTACAGATCACGGCGCAAAAAATTTGCCCTCATACCGCCGCTTATACGGAAAAATGAAAAAGTTATAGGTCTTCTAAATAGGGGGATTTTAAACGTACTAATTTGGTTAAAAAGTTTGCGATTTTTTTTAAGCGCACCGGTAATAGAAAAGTATATTATCATGGGTATCATTTTAATTGTATTGACCCAAAGAATAAAGAACACATGTCATTTTTACCGTAAATTGTACGGTGTGAAAATAAAACCTTCCAAAATTAGCAAAATTGCGGTTTTCTTTTTAATTTCCCCACACAAATAGTATTTTTTGGGTTGCACCATACATTTTATGGTAACGTGAGTGATGGCATTACAACGGACAACTGGTCGCGCAAGAAAACAAGCCCTCATACTAGTCTGTGGATGAAAATATAAAAATGTTATGATTTTTTGAAGGCGAGGAGGAAAAAACAAAAATGTAAACATTAAATTGTCTGCGTCCTTAAGGCCCAAATGGGCTGCGTCCTTAAGGGGTTAACCATTTAAATAAAAAACGCACACTGTCTGGTCATAGCTATTTTGACACACCCGTCTCGCCATACAGTTTCCTTATTCCTTCCTTTTTTTCCGCTAGAGGGCGAACTAGTTTTTCCAGTTCTGTCTCGTTTACGGAGCCATTTTGCTTGAGCCGGTATGTTGAAGTATAAGGACAGGGCTACACAAAAATGGCCGCCGTGCACTAATCTAATATGTGAAGACAGGTGATCTGTTGCTGGGTGACTGCCGATTGGCTGCTGTCTGCTGGTTTGACAAGCGGAAACAAACATGGCGGCTTCCATTACGGCCGCGGCTCTGTTGGGTGAGTGACTTGTATATGGGAGACGGCTGAATGAATGGAGTGTTACATGTGATCCCTGTTCTGTTCTCCGCAGAGGCCTCCCGGGGGAAGCGTGCTGCACTGTCCATCGCTCTGATCGCCGCTCTGGTCGGGCTGCCGCTATGGTGGAAGACAACGGAGACTTACCGGGCGTCCCTGCCCTACAGCGACATCAGACAACTGGGGCTGCTGAGGGTGAGCGGCTGCGTGTTCTATGGACACGTGGTGCTTCTATCTAAACCTTTTGATCAGCGTTTTCCAACTAGTGTGCCTCCAGCTGTTGCAAAACTACAACTCCCAGCATGCCCGGGCAGCCAAAGGCTGCCCGGGCATGCTGGGATTTGTAGTTTTGCAACAGCTGGAGGCTCACTAGTTGGGAAACTCTGCTCTATATCATTCACATATACACGCATCACACCCTATAGGACATGATCCACAATATGGATGCTTCTCTTTATATAGTGCATTGTTTCCCACCCAACAGCGCTGTTGTGAAACTACGACTCTGGAGGCATGCTGGGATTTGTAGTTTTGGAATAGCTGGGGATCACTGATATACTGGGTTCAGAGTCAGACATTGTGTAGGTGCTTCTTCGATCTTCCTTTATTTTCAGTATAGGATCGGGCATGGAAAGGAATAGTTGGCATATAGGGTGGTACAGCTGCCCACAAGTCAGATCCCCTTATTTATCCAAAGGGGATTTCAAGGACTTGTTCGTCAGTGTCTGACTGGTGGGAGTCCGACACCTCCAACCATGCAACATCTGCATATACAGAGGACATAGCGGTGTTGGGTCATTTTCGACGACCCGTCAGAAATCCGGTGACACGGTTTTAATTGGTCCTCTGGCATGAGATATATCATGCGTGTGCGCACACCCGGCCCTGCTCTGGTTGTCACAAATGACCTCACTCTGAAAGTGTATAGAGTTAGGGGATGGACTTTAAAGGGGCAGTCTGCAAAACTGAACCTATCCCTTAAAGGGGTACTTTGGTGGAACACCTTTTTTTTCTTTTTTTTTTTTTTTTATATATCAACTGGTGCCAAACAGTTAAACAGATTTGTAAATTACTTCTATTAAAAAAATCTTAATCCTTCCAGTACTTATTAGCTGCTGAATACTACAGAGGAAATTATTTTCTTTTTGGAACACAGAGCTCTCTGCTGACCTCATGACCACAGTGCTCTCTGCTGACATCTCTGTCCATTTTAAGAACTGTCCAGAGTAGGAGAACATCCCCATAGAAAAGATAGGCTGCTCTGGACAGTTCCTAAAATGGACAGAGATGTCAGCAGAGAGCACTGTGGTCATGATGTCATGTTCCAAAAAGAAAATAATTTTCTCTGTAGTATTCAGCAGCTAATAAGCAATGGAAGGCTTAAGATTTTTTAATAGAAGTAATTCACAAATCTGTTTAACTTTCTGGCACCAGTTGATTTAAAAAATAAAATTATAATTTTCCACCGGAGTATCGCTTTAAGTGTCAGATTGCCTTGGGGAGAAGGGGGTCTTTGACCACTGGGGGCCCCCGTGATCTCCAGTATGGAGCCCGACCTACCTACCAGTACTTGGCATGCTCCTGCCCCCATCTTCCTGGACAGAGGTAAGTAACGGCCCACTCAGCCAATCCCTGGCGTTAGCATTATACCCCCCACCGGTGGGGTCCAAATTGCACTGAGGATGGGCCCCATACAGGAGATCATTGGGGGGGGGGGCACAGGTGATGAGTTCATTTCCATAAACTACCCCTTTAAGGTTAGGGGTAGGGTATGGTTACCCTAATCCTATACACAGCACTTTAGCATTAGGTGGCAAGGGCAGCACTTTCAGGAGAAGGACATGACTACAGGCATGCACACACCAGTCTCCACTCTGTCCCATAATATGAAGTAATGTCATATTACTGCTCTGTCCCTCTGGATCTGGGGGACACAGAGTGAAGGGCTGGGACTATCCGGATACGGGACATACAGGGGATAGTGCATAGTTTGTTCCTCTGGATTTGCTGTTATAGCATTTTAGAAATACCTACATTCTATTAAAGGGGTTATCCACCATAAGGTGATTTTAGTATGTACCTGTCAGACAGTAATGGACATGCTTAGGAAGGATCTGCTCTTGTCTTGGTGCTAAACAGCTATGTTGTGAGATTACCAGAACACTGTGGCTAGCTTCTTGTGAACTGGTATTTCCTGTTTGACTTTTCTTTTTTTGACTACAAATCCCATAATTCCATTTTCCTCCCTCCCACACATCAGCCACCCACCCATTGAAACATAAATGAGCTGCATCCATTCAAAAGACCTGTGGTTTTCAATCAGGGTGCCTACAGCTGTTGCATTAGTTGCAGATTGATCCCTCCACCCATTGAAGCAGACAGGTTCCCTGTCATCAGCTGACTAGTGAGGTCAGGTCTCGGCTGCATTGCAAGCTGGGAAAAATCTGAGACAACAGTCATTGTGTATGCTGGTAAAAATAAATATTGGGGTGAAAATCACAGAAGAATTGTGAGAAAACCGTCACACACAGGTAAAGACACTATATTATGAACTACACTAACTTTACAGCCCCTGTAGCATAGTCAAATAAAATAAAAAAATCCTGGCATACCCCTTTAATGCACAATGCTACATAATGATGTGTTCATCATGTGACTAGAATGATCATGATATCTCTTCCACCTATATGTGCAGCTCCAGCTTACTGTCCCTGTGGAAGTGGTGTTTTCTAAAGGAACATTAACAGCAGAACAACAAAGGCGAATCCCAGCTTCAGATGTAAAGGAAAAAGAGACTGTACTAAACTGTAAGTATCTCCTTCCCTGGTTGCAGGCTTTCTCCACACAAAGTTCAGGACATAACATTGTTAGTCTTTACCATCGATGTATGATCTGTAAAATCAGAAAAGGCAGGTGGAGGTTCTCATATACAGGAGACTGCTGCTGCTGCAGAACAGAACCCAGACAAAGGGAATCTGTCACATTGAAAATACAGTAGAATCTGCAGGCTGCAGGAGCCGTGCAGACTGATATAGTTTTGTGGGAAAAGTTCCAGGATAACTTGTTGTTTATTCATGTAAATCTCTGCTCAGTGTGGGGTAAGTAGTCCTGTGGACAGTCCTATCCAGTGGGCTATCCATGTATAGTCAGCTGTCAGTCACTGCATAGGAACTCCTACTTGACTACTTAGCCCAATACAGGTAGAAATTTACATGAATAAATGACAAATCATCCTGGAACTTTCCCCACAAATCTATACAGTGATCCCTCAACTTACAATGGCCTCAACATACAATAGTTTCAACATACAATGGTCTTTTCTGGACCATTGTAAGTTGAAACCAGACTCGACATACAATGCTACGGACAGTCCAGATCTGTGAAACGTGTCAATAGCCGGAAGAACTGATCAATCAGAATGGACATTTTACTGGTAAAACCCCTGTATTACTGAAGTGTATGCACTGACTGGTGTCTGGTAGCGCCCCCTACAGTACAGGGAGGTATTACATGTTCTGTACTCTTTACATGTTCCAGGGTTACCTGCTCCTTTGGACACCAGGTGAGGGAGACTCCGTTACTTTTTTAGGACATTGCCTGTACTGTACAGGACCCTGAAGAAGCTCCTGTCCTCTACATAGACCAGTGTTTCCCAAGCAGGGTGCCTCCAGCTGTTTCAAAACTACAACTCCCAGCATGCCCGGACAGCCTTTGGCTGTCCGGGCATGCTGGGAGTTGTAGTTTTGCAACAGCTGGAGGCTCCCTGCTTGGGAAACACTGACATAGACTGTGATTACAGCTCCCAGCAGATCTTTCTTACTTTTATATGTAAGGATTTGCTTTATCTATATTAGTTATCTACTTATTTTTCTTTAATTTTCACTTTTTCCTATTTTTGGATGACATTTTGGGTCTTCAGAACCAATTACCAGGTTTCCATAGAGTTATGGTCTCAACATACAATGGTCTTCCTGGAACCAATTAATATTGTAACTTGAGGGACCACTGTATCTCCATCTGCTCAGCTCCTCCTGCTCTATAGCATGATGCCTGTGAATTGGACTGAATTTTCAATGTGACAAGTTCCCATTCATCCATAGAACTAGAGGTGAGCAAAGCTCCAGTAAGATTTAGTCAATCAGAATCTTATGGAGCCATTGATTCCTTTCACTAGAGATGAGCGAACTTACAGTAAATTCGATTAGTCACAAACTTTTCGGCTCGGCAGTTGCTGACTTTAGCCTGAATGAATCAGTTCAGCTTTCAGGTGCTCCGGTGGGCTGGAGACTCTTTCCTAGGACTGTATCCACCTTTTCCAGCCCAACGGAGCACCTGAAAGCTGAACTAATTTATGCAGGATAAGTCATCAACTGCCAAGCCGAGAAGTTTGTGACGAATCGAATTTACTGTAAGTTTGCTCATCTCTACCTTTCACCATAGAAAAGTAGATATTCTCTCCAAATGCTCTGATTCTCTGGAAAGGTCATGCCAAATGATTGTAGGGATTTTTACCTTTTTGGTATGCTGCTTTAATCACTACAGCTACTCCCAGCACCATCCTCTTCTGTTTGAATTGGTGGTGTGCACTGACTACATCCACTGCCCTCTGCCATCCCCCTATTTACCTTCATGTTCCCACCCCCTGGTTTTACACCTGGAATTACTAGTACGGACCAGATCTACATGAGCCCTAGTCATTATGGCCTTGGCCATTGTGCTGAACTTTCAAGTGTTGTAATTGTTAGTGAGTCAGCAGAAAAAACAGAAGGGAACTGAACATAAATACTCCATACCCCAATTTCCTCCTCAAACTTCCAAATGTTTATTTTGCCCATCATTATAATCTTCAAAGTCACTGATCTCCCCCAAATCCAGACAACAATTACGTCTATTTATCGCTCCATCTCTTCTCCCCATTACTGTATCCTACTGCCGTCTTTTTCCCATCCCTTAAAACATTTGTTTCCAAACACCCCTCTTACAAACTATCCTACTCCTATCTACTATCCCTGTCCCTGCTTGTCTTTACAGTTGGTGACAGTTCTCCTAACTCTGGGCTCCCTCACCAAATCCCATTTACCACATCTTCCTCCTATCACCGACCAGCTTTCCCAATACCACTGAAGCCCTGTAACATCCTACGCATCCGCCTGACTCCTGATTCCCCCGCCCCCCATCCCCCTCTTATGTGCACCCTGAATTCTTCATTCTGTTACTCTTCTCTATCTATACCCATGGACAGATTATAGAATCCCATGGCTTCAATACTATTTCTAAACTGACTACACTCTTCTGGCCCATATGTCACCTCCCTCCTATCCAAAATCTTTCTTCTTCTCCTCCCGCTGTCTCAAACCTAATTAGGAGAAAATGGCATTTATCAATTTTGTCCCCCATCTTGCAACAACCCCCCCCCCCCCCAATCTATCCACCACCGACTCTGCCTTGTCATGTTAACCACACATCCGGTCCCTTACCACCCTTATATTTGCTTATTCCTCAACTTTGACTCAACCAAACTACTGGTACATGGCCTCCTCATCTTTTCCTTGGATTACTTCAACATCCTCCTCTGCGACCTTCCATTAAACACTCTTGCTCCTCTCCAAACCATCCTCAACTCTCCTGTCAATCTAATCCACCTCTCCCCTCACTTCTCTGCTTCTCCCCTGTGCCAGTCCCTTCACTGGCCACCCATTGCCCAACAAATTCTGTTTAAACTACAATGCCATTCGCAACCTGCTCCCCCCCCCCCAAATACATCTGACCTCACCTTGTCCGCACCTCACACAGCTGTCTCCAGGACTTCTCCAGTGTTTCCACCATACACTGGAGCTCGCTGCCCTGACATATCCAGGTCTTTAACAGCCACCTGAAGACCCATCTTCTCAAGCAAGCCTATGACCTACAGTAACCCTGCTGCCACTCACTCACTGCGCTATGAACGGCTACTTCCCCATCCGGTCCCAGATGACCAGCTGCCTCCCCCACCTCCTGATACCCTCCGCTCTCCTTGTAGTCTGTAAGCCCTCACGAGCAGGTCCCATTCTCCCTCTACTTGAGTCTTCCATACCATTGTGTTATCAATTTTAACCCTTATAATATGTACACTGCCCTGGAACAAAGGGCGCTCTATATAAATAATAATAATAATTAGGAACACTTGGATAATAGAACTACTACTTCCAGTCAGAAGGATCCACAGTTGCTTCTTAAGATTCGGGTTACCCAAATGTTATTGTAGATTTTCTCACCTGTTGTATAAGCGAACACGTGCGATGGGACCAATGAATAGCATATATACCTGCTGTATAAACAGTAAATGCAATTTATTCTGTGGTTTCTCAAGTTGATGTTCATTTAACCAATCAACAAAAATTCCTTTGATAAATATACTCTTGTTTAATGTGCTTTTCCTACAGCTCACACAACCTTTAATTGCCGTTATGAGTTCAGGTACAGGAGGACGACCTTTGAGGAGGATGAGCTTTTGTCATTGCCAACCTTGTCGGGTATGTAAATGGCTCCATGTTCGTTCTTTTTTTAAATCACATTATTTACATAAAAAAGCATTGTATGTCGATTTCATCATATGTCGGGGCCATCGTAGGTCGGGGGGTCACTGTATTGTATTGTATAGGTACAAGCAAGGACAATACATTAGAATGACAACCTTATTGCCAGGTATATCAAAGTTTACAGATAGTTTAGGAAACACATAGCCATCGAAAGCATCGACAACTGGTTAAGACTTCAATCACTCACATAGGGGGAGAATTATCAAAACCTGTGCCGGGGAAAGTTTCCCAGTTGCCCATAGCAACCAATCAGATTGCTTCTTCCATTATTAACAAGGCCTCTGCAAAATGAAAGAAGCGATCTGATTGGTTGCTATGGGCAACTCAGCAATTTTTCCTTTGCACAGGTTTTGATAAATCTCTCCCATAGAGTATAACCATTGGTACACTAGCAGTAAAGTCTCTTGAATCTTAGGATTGGCCAATACTTTATGATCGGTCTCGGTCCGTCCTCTGGGACCCTTACATGAAGGGACTGCAGTTCTGATCAACAGGAAGTAAAAAAAAGGATTGATCCAGCACTACTGAAAACACTAGGCTTTATTGAAATGTATAAAAAAATAATAATAATTGTAACTCGTGCAAGACATCACACCCCCATGCTGCAAGATGATGGGACGAGTCGGACGCGTTTTGAGCGCATGCACACTCTTAGTCAGACTGCGGTCCCTTCTCAGTCTTTCCCTGACTGGGACCCCCTTCCACCCAGTATGCAGGGAATCTGCTGCACAGCTCTATTTATAACAAATGAATAAGAAATAAAGTTCTCTCAGCTAACCTACTCCACGGTCTGCAAGGACTCGAGCCCGGCCCGGCTTGATACTTGTAAGCAAATGAAGAAAAGGTAGTCCAGCAGTCCCTTTGAAACGTAGATCCTTTTTATTGAACTTTTTCTTAAAAATGCAGAGCACACACCATACACCTTCACCTGGTCAGCAAACTTCTCCTATGGACACGTTTCGAACGCATGCGCGTTCTTGATCACCACACCACCTGTGTGCTTTTCACCTCTTAAATACTAAGTTCAAGAGGGAGGAGCACTTGTTTCAAGAAGACTTGTATAAAACACCCTTCGTGTACCTTAAAACTTCTTACAAAAACAGATTATATATAAAATATAAATTTTAAATATAATCTGTTTTTGTAAGAAGTTTGCACGAAGGGTGTTTTATACAAGTCTTCTTGAAACAAGTGCTCCTCCCTCTTGAACTTAGTATTTAAGAGGTGAAAAGCACACAGCTCTATTTAAGCAAAAACAGTGAAGGGGCCACAACACTGAATCATAAAGATAGGTTAACCATAGAAAAATACACACATGACTATAACTGGACAAAAACTTGGTAGTGTTTAACACCTGACCTCATTTTTTAGAGCGTATCTGTCACTACTACTGACCGGTCTGGTTTAGTAGATGCTTGCATTCTCTAGATCAGTATTTCCCAACCAGGGTGCCTCCAGCTGTTGCAAAACTACAACTCCAGCATGCCCAGACAGCCGACGGCTGTCCGGGCATGCTGGAGTTGTAGTTTTGCAACAGCTGGAGGCACCCTGGTTAGGAAATACTGATCTATATTATAATAAATCTGGGGCATGTTTTCTTAGAACCAAACATGTTGTTATCCTGTTACTTTTTCTGAAAATGTATAAATAAAATGACAACTGGTTGTTACTATTAGAGATGAGCGAACTTACAGTAAATTCGATTCGTCACAAACTTCTCAGCTTGGCGGTTGCTGACTTTTCTTGCATAAATTAGTTCAGCTTTCCGGTGCTCCAGTGGGCTGGAAAAGGTGGATAAAGTCCTAGGAAAGAGTCTCCTAGGACTGTATCCACCTTTTCCAGCCCACAGGAGCACCGGAAAGCTGAACTAATTTATGCAGGATGTCATCAACTGCAGAGCCGAGAAGTTCGTGACGAATCGAATTTACTGTAAGTTCGCTCATCTCTAGTTACTATTCTCCTTGCAAATGGGGAGTCTGATAATATCCAGCCAATACTGAAAGTATTGGACCCTGTAGGGACACCCCTTATTGCCAAGAGGAATATTAAAGGGGTTATCCAGGGGCTCCAGAAAGTTAAACAGATTTGTAAGTTACTTCTATTAAGCAATCTTAATCCTTTCAATACTTATGAGCTGCTGAAGTAGAGTTGTTCTTTTCTGTCTAAGTGCTCTCTGAGGACACGTGTCTCGGGAACTGTCCAGAGTAGAAGCAAATCCCCATAGCAAACCTCTTCTACTCTGTGCAGTTCCCGAGACAAGCAGAGATGTCAGCAGAGAGCACTTTTGCCAGACAGAAAAGAATAACTCAACTTCAGCATCTTATAATTATTGGAAGGATTAAGATTTTTTAATAGAAGTAATTTACAAATCTGTTTAACTTTCTGGAGCCAGTTGATTTAAAAAATAAAATAAAAAATATATATATTTTTTCCTTTTAATACCCCTTTAAAGGAGTAGTCCAGTGGTGACTCAGTGGTGAACAACTTATCCCCTATCCTAAGTTGCAGATCTCTGGGGCCCCCTGTGATCTCCTGTACGGGGCCCCGACAGCCCGCGGGAAGGGGGCGTGTCGACCTCCGCACGAAGCGGAGGCCGACACGCCCCCTCAATACAACTCTATGGCAAAGCCGAAGCCCTGCCTTCGGCAATCTCTGGCTCTGCCATAGAGATGTATGGAGGGGGCGTGTCGGCCGCCGCTTCGTGCGGGGGTCAACACCCGCTATCTGACCGGAGAGCATTGGCCCCGTACAGAGAGATTGCAGAGGGCCCCAGCGGTCGGACCCCCCACGATCTCAAACTTCTCCCCTATCCTTAGGATAGGGGATAAGATTTTCACCACTGGACTACCCCTTTAAGTCCTCATACACACATTGCAGATTTAGTCAGTATTTTAAAGCCAGTGCTGATGCAGCTATGCCAAATCTGAAATTGGTGAATGAGGCCCAAGACCCGATTGCAAATTTATTCATACATATTCAAGAGAAATAACAAAGGAACAGCACAAAGCAGAGTTCTTAGAAATATCGCATTGTCATTTTGTAAGCATTATAAGTATTTGCTAAAATAGACATGTCGGGAGAGCTGATTGGTCTTCTTAAGAGTCTGTTACTGAGGTACATGCTCCAGTACTCGTGCAGCATGTACCGCCAAACACCCGAGGCCTGGTCACTGAATCGGTGCACTTTCATTCCCCTGCTATAAGCCTATGAATGGGATAGGGGATGCATGCTGGTGCATAGAGAGTAGGTATGGCCGATATTATCGGCCGATAATCACAATTTTTGGCATTATCGGTATCGGCAATTACCTTGCCGACAAGCCGATAATGCCGCCCCCACCGCACCGCGACCGCCCCGACCCACCGCATCGCGACCGCCCCCCGACCCACCACACCGCGTCGCATCCCCCACTGTAGTGCTGGGCGGTATACCGGTATGGATTTTTGCCCATACCGCTATACCGGTCGGGCCCCTCCCCCACCCTCCGAGTCAATTTAAGAAATTAAACGTACCCGTAATGGGGGTGGTCCGGGCCATCCATCCTTCGTGTAGTGTCCGGCGGCATTCCGGGTGGAGGGTGAACCGGTCCGGGCTGTCCTTCTCCGGGGGTCATCTTCTCCACTCCGGCCAGGCTCCGGCCTAGTACGCTGCATAGACGCCGTGACGTCAGGGGCGTCGCTGTGCACAGGCGTCACTGCGCAGCGGCGTCTATGCAGCATACTAGGCCGGAGCCTGCCCGGAGTGGAGAAGATGACCCCCGGAGAAGGACAGCCCGGACCGGTTCACTCTTCAACCGGAATGCCACCGGACACTACACGAAGGATGGATGGCCCGGACCACCCTGACAGGTAGGGGGAGAGAAGCGGGCAGGGGCGGCCTATGGCACCGCAAAAGCCACTGCAGTGCATTGATTTAAAGCGCCCGCTTTAAATCAATGATCTGCAGTGGTGTCGAGGGGGGATAAATAGCCGATAACTTATATAGGTATAAGTTATCGGCTATCGGCCCTAACCTCCACCGATTATCGGTATCGGCCCTAAAAAAAAACGATATCGGTCGATCCCTAATAGAGAGGACTTTTAAAGGGGTTATCCAGTAGATTTAGGTCATTTATTGTTCCCAGGCTGCATACAAAAATAACGGGGATATTTATCAAAGTTGTCTATGTCCCGCATCAGTTTAGGCCAAACTACAGAGTGTTTGGCAGGTCTATTGTGCGCCTAATTTATCAAAAGGCGCAAGGCTCTTGATAAATTCTGTGCACAGACTTTGGGATCTATGCTTTAGACTGTATTTAAACCTGCTCCAACATGGTCTGACATTTCGGCGTACTTTCAGCCGATGCGACTTGTCGCTGAAAAGTCGCTTTTGATAAATTCAGCACCAATGCATTTTCCAATGCATTTCCGTCTAAAATAGACTAGCATGCATAATGCTCTAAAAATCCTCCAGAGCAAAAGTCGCAGAAAAGTCGCACATATTTAGACTGCGACAAATTTAGACAGGAAAAACCAGTCTAAATCCTTTGATAAATATCCCCCACAGACTCTTTAACTCGCCTTTCTCTGCTCCCTTGTAATTCCTGGATCCGGGCTCCCCATGTCCGACCGCTCTTTGCTGACAGTCTGCTTCACCAGAGACGGCCAGAGCTGTAGCCTTGACGTCACAGTGCCACTCAGCCAATCACTGTCCGCAGCGGTGTCCTGCCTTGGCCAGTGATTGGAGAGCAGCACAGTCAGTTCCCCTGGCTGAGTTCCCCTGGCTGCTATTTTCTGCAGTTTGAAGGAAAGCAGAGGCATGGGCCATGGAGGGGTTCCCCCAATACTTGAGCTACAAAGGCGAGTTAAAGCTGAAGGCGAGTTAAAGTTAAAATTTTTATTTTTTTTATTTTTTGTATGCAGCCTGGGGAGCATAAGAAATTACCTATTTTTACTGGATATCCCCTTTAAAGGGTACCTTTCACCTAAAAAAACTTTTGATATAGATTAATGTATGCAGAATAACTTTCCAATAGCATGTTATTAAAAAATATTTAATATTTAATTTTCCACTTTGAAAAAATGACCACTAGGGGTCTCCCTACCAGTCCTGGCCACAAGCCTTTTTTTTTTTTTTTTTTTTTTTTTTTTTTTATAGATTTCAGACTCATGCTGGAGTCTTAAATCTCAGACTGCAGCCGGGACACAGACAAGCTCGGCACTGCTCCTTTTTTTTTGCATTATTTTAACAGCCATTTTCGTGACCGGCAACAATGGATCGGGCAACAATGGATCCCGGTGGCTCCCATTTACTATTATGGGGCTGCCGGGCGCTGTTGTTTTTTGATGGGAATAGCGGGAGAAAAAAGACAGCACAAGCAGTAATTTTTCCTCTGCTATTTCCGCAGACTCCCCCAACGGCTGTCACACTACCATGTGCTAACAGCAGTGTGAAAGAAGCCTTACTGACTACTGCAATAAGCGGTTTTCAGAGTCTTTTTAATTTACAGACCTTTTCACCTGATCTAGGTAGTATATACATATGGCGCCTTGAAATAGGCATCTTTAGGCTTTTGGACCGTCAAATATTAGGTTCCTCTGGCAGCATCCTGAACCCACAGTCTGATCTGTTAACCTGAACATGTATTATATCCTGAATTCTTTTTCCTTAGTAATAGTCATCATTTTTGACAGCCGTGGAGCAGAGGTGTGCACTAATGTGTGCAACTGGTCACAACCACTGTCTGCACCTTGACATAATAGTATATGAAGGTGTATAGATAGATAACTCACCTTGTCATATGATTAGGTCATGGTGATCAGACATAGAAGTTTAACCCATGCAACCCCAATGTTAGCCAGCTGGTAATTGACAGCTGGGCTCCCGCAGCCATTGCATTTTGGTGGTTAGACACAGGATGGATTTCTTATGTCACTCCCTGACACCATTGTGGGGCACGGATGGGTTTCAATGCCCTTGAAAAACCTTAATCGAAGCAAAATACCTTTTTAATTCTCACGCATATGTTCTCATGTTAATTCAGTATCAGTCATTCTGCTGATCTGTGAGCAATAGTTATGTCTGCACGTAGTTTTAGTGCAGACATTGTGGGGGAGATTTATCAAAACCTGTCCAGAAGAAAAGTTGCTGAGTTGCCCATAGCAACCAATCAGATTGCTTCTTTCATTTTTCACAGGCCTTTTCAGAAATGAAAGAAGCGATCTGATTGGTTGCTATGGGCAGCTCAGCAACTTTTCCTCAGGACAGGTTTTGATAAATCTTCCCCTATATGTCCACCACTTTTATTCCCCCTCGTTTCGGACGTTACAGTATTGGGCCTATTGTTATTTGCTGCAGTTGACACTAGAGGGCACCACAATTATGGACCTCTATGGTAAAAGGCTGAAGGAAAGCTTAGTGCTGTGATAAATGGCTCTTCAGGAAATATGGCTTTCATCATCTGCTGGGAATATTTTATCTGTCTGTATCAGACTGTTTGGGGAAACTTGTAACGCTCATAAGGTGCACCCCTTGTATTCAGGGAGGTGTGTTATCCTCTCACATCCTCCACAGAAAACGCCAAAAGTCATGGTGCTTGGGAAGTATAGGATTTGTTGGGAGAGCCACCATGTATGTGGATCCTGTCCCTGTGATTCTTTTCAATGTAAGCATTTTTCATATATTTTTTTTTATAGCTGAGCGCTGCTGACCATTCATTTTAGCCACCTGCTATGGCCCCTTCTCAGTATTTTCCTGACTGGGCCCCCTTCAACCCAGTGTGCAGGGAAACTGCTGCACAGCTCTGTTTTAAGCGAAAACAGTAACGGGGCCATAACTCTGAATCACAAGGATAGGTATATTACTGGTATATTACTGCCACACACTGGGCCCCTGGTATATTACTGCCACACACTGGGCCCCTGGTATATTACTGCCACACACTGGGCCCCTGGTATATTACTGCCACACACTGGGCCCCTGGTATTTTACTGCCACACACTGGGCCCCTGGTATATTACTGCCACACACTGGGCCCCTGGTATATTACTGCCACACACTGGGCCCCTGGTATATTACTGCCACACACTGTATCCCCTGAATATACTGTAATACTGACACACACTGTAGGCCCTGAATATAATTCAATACTGCCACACCTTAGGCCCTGAATATAATTCTGCCACACACCGCACGCCCTGAATATATTACTGCCACACACTGGGCCTCTGGTATATAAATCTGCCGCACACTGTTCCACCTGAAAATAATTCTGCCACACACTGGGCCCCTGGTATATTATTGCCACACACTATTCCCCTGCAATATTACTGCCACATGCTGCCCCCACAATGAATGATGCCACACGCTGCCCCCACAATGAATGATGCCACACACTGCCCCCACAATGAATGATGCCACACGCTGCCCCCACAATGAATGATGCCACACGCTGCCCCCACAATGAATGATGCCACACACAATGAGGCCGCCCAGAATTATGTCACTGTGCCCCCACATGAACTTTGCCACTGTGACTCTCCAGCTGTTGCAACTACAACTCCCATTATGCACAGACAGAAGGTCATGATGGGAGCTGTAGTTCTACAACAACTGGAGAGTCACACGTGGGGAAACACAAATGTTTACCTGAGAGTGTTGCTCCGCTGCTCTGGCCTCTTTGTCAAGCCTGGCCAGAGCAGATGATGCAGGCAGCGCTAATCGCACCACCTGCATCACAGGAGAAGTGCTGGCCGGGCACGGACACAGTGTTGTTCCCTTGCTTCGACTGCAGCTATTCATTTGTATCGGTGTATTTAAGCCACCTGTACAAATGTATGGGAGGAGAGCCGGTGGGCGGCCCGGGTGCCTGGCGGTCCAGATCTGGACCACGGTCCGCCAGTTGAGTACCCTTGCTTCTAGATCAGTATTTCTCAACTAGGATGTTGCAAAACTACAACTCCCAGCATGCCTGGACAGCCGAAGGCTGAGAGTTTTAGTTTTGGAACAGCTGGAGGCATCCTGGTTAGGAAACAATTATCTATATTATAATAAATCTGGGGCATGTTTCTTAAAACCCTACATTCATATTGTTATCCTGTCACTTTTTCTGGAAATGTATGAATAAAATAACAACTGGGTGACCCCTTCAATCATCATCATATTATTTATTCACAAATGGAAGGTGTTTTATATGAAGGAGGAAATGTCACAATCACACATGTCTGTTTTGTTTTCAGAGGCAGATCGAGCACTCCAACAGCAAAGCAAAGGAATCCAGGGATCTCTGTCACTGTTCATTGTACCTGAGATCACAACCCTTTTTCCTCAGGTAATGTCCTCACGTGCAAATATTAGGCAGTGGCTGAGTGACAGATAACAGAGGGTTGTAGTCAACGGAGTATATTCAGAGCAAGGTCTTGTTACCAGTGGGGACCTCAGGGATTGTACTGCGACCAATTTTGTTTAATATCTTCATTAGTGATATTGAAAAAGGTATTGATGGTAAGGTGTGTCTTTTTTGCTGATGACACAAAGATATGTAACAGGGTTGATGTTCCTGGAGGGATCCGCCAAATGGAAAAAGATTTAGGCAAACTAGAAGAATGGTCAGAACTCTGGCAACTGAAATTTAATGTGGATAAGTGCAACATAATGTACCTGGGGAGTAAAAACCCTCGGGCAGAATATAAAATATTTGAGACAGTCCTGAGGAAAGGGCTTTAGGAGTAATTATTTCAGAAGACTTAACTCCTTAACGACGAAGGACATATATTTACGTCCTCCACCGGCTCCCGCGGGGTCACGTGGTCAACGGCCGGGACCCGTGGCAAATACAGGACATCACCGATCGCGGTGATGCCCTGTATTAACCCTTCAGACGCAGCGATCAAAGCTGACCGCCGCATCTAAAGTGAAAGTATCCCGGCTGCTCAGTCGGGCTGTTCGGGACTGCTGCAGTGAAATCACGGCGTTCCGTACAGCTTACCTGTCCGATCGGCAAATGACTGCTCCGTGCCTGAGATCCAGGCAGGAGCAGCCAAGCGCTGATAACACTGATCACAGGCTTGTTAATACACGCCAGTGATCTGTGTAAAAGATCAGTGTGTGCAGTGTTATAGGTCCCTATGGGAGCAATAACATTGCAAAAAAAAAAAGTAAAAAAAAGTGTTAATAAAGATCATTTAACCCCTTCCCTAATAAAAGTTTGTATCAACCCCCTTTTCCCATAAAAAAAATAAGTGTAAATAAAAATAAACATATGTGGTATCGCCGCGTGCGTAAATGTCCGAACTATAAAAATATATAGTTAATTAAACCGCACGGTCAATGGCGTACACGTAAAAAAAATCTGAAGTCCAAAAAAGCGTATTTCTCTATTGGCTCCATTGGGGGACACAGACCGTGGGGTGTATGCTGCTGTCTCTAGGAGGTGTGACACTATGGTAATAACAAAAAAAGTCGGCTCCTCCCAGCAGGATATACCCGCCTTCAGGCCCTGAGGTAATCAGTTTTACCTTAGTGTCTTGCAGGAGGTGGACATGGTCTGGAATTCTCCAGACCAGGTCTTCTGATTTTTTGTTTTCCTAGTATAGGGACGTGTTAGTTTTTTTTATTCCTTTACTTTTCTGTTTTCAGGTGGGGACTCAGGGACTCTGGTTCCCTGTTTCCCCATTGCGAGTAAGGGGGCACAGACATTACGTATATGCGCTGTTAACCCCCTCTCCCCAACGGTCAGCGCCTGGGTTGGTACCTCATGGGTCCGGGTCCCCCTTCTTCTCTGCTCGCCTCGCTCGCGCATAGCAACTAGGCGTGATGCAGGGACAAAAGCTGACTGAAGACTTCACAGAAGACTCCATTAGGTAAGTTTCTTCTGACTGAGGTGAGTACATTTCCCTTTCTCCCCTAGGTGCAAGGACTTGCAACCTCTGGAGACCCTCAGTTTTTGCCCACCTTTTCAGGTTTATGGGGCTGGCTGGTACTGGGGCGAGCAGTGGCATTTTTGGGGGCATAATTTCTTTATTACACTGTGTGTAAGTTTTTACTTTCCTCACTGTGTGTGACTGTGTTTTACTATGCGGCTGTCCCGCAGCACCTTATATGCGGCTAACGGCCGCAACGCTTTTTACTGGCCGAGCTCACGGAGCGCCGGCTTACTTTCATTTTCTCCGGCAGCTGTTGCCGATGTGTATGCCGCCCGCTTACTTCCCCTGAGCGCATATGTGCTGTCATGTGCGCTCGGGACAGGGAGCGGGCGCCATTACTCCTTTGTCCTCGACTTGTACTCACTTCGGCAGCTGACGGCTGCCGGGGGGGGTATGTGTGGCGCCAGCTCACTTCCCGGCGGGCGCATATGCGGCTAGCATGTGCACTCGGGGCAAGGGGCGGACGCCATTACTCTGGTTATTCTCGGCAGCCGGGGCGCTGTAGCTCCGCCCACAGGGCCACTGGAGCTTACTGGAGGCGCGCATCGCCCTCCAATCAGCGCTGTGTGCGCGATCCAGGTGGCGGGGGCCAATCGGCAGTGCCCCTGCTCTGGGAACGCCTCTCTCAGAGGTTAACTCTTTACTGACATAGGGGACGCTATTCTGCCCTCCCTCTAAACTGACAACTAGACTGCTAGTCTCTATTTTGTCTCTCTAGCATATTATTCCTAAAATGCCCACTGACTCTGCCTGCTCCACTGCTCCCCCAGACCCCCCAGTTTCCCCGGATGTTACAATTCAGGTGGATTCGGCCGCCCCTTCAGCCTGGGTTTTCTTCCTATCCCAGTTATGGCTGACTTGACTCAAGTCCCCCTTGTGGTGGCTGAGGCCTCATGTGACATGGTGTCTACCTGTAAGAGGTCTGCCCTGCGCCTGCCCTCTGGTGGGTCCCGCTCCTCTTTTACAGAAGCCTCACGCTCTCACGAAGCGTACTAGGGGTGTTTTGTCTGACTTTTACATTGAGTCTCCAGGTAGACGTGGGCGTCCCTCCATGGGTCTCGCCTCCCCGTGTCACCTGGTCACAGACGTCGCTCCTCCAGAGGACGTTTCCGGAATCGCCGCTCTGCCCCGCCAGAGCCGCATACCCGATCAGGGTTGCCCCCCTCCAGGGATGCCTCCATGCGTTCACTTTCTCCTGGTGAACTGGCGGATGAGGCTTCCGAATCGGCATCTAACTCAGAGGACCGCTCGGATATAGTTGAAACGGTGAACTCATTGGTTGCGACCATATGAGACTCCTTTCACTTAGAGGACACAGGATCTTCGGACGTTACTCCTGAAGTATCCTTTCATCGTGCTCAACCAGCACCTCAAGGGTTCGGCTCTCACGCTGAACTTCACATCTTTCTGGAATCTGCATGCAAACATCCGGACAAGAGGTTCACGGGAATGAAGAGGGTTCAAGTGCGTTACCCATTTGCCAAGGACCTTGCCTCTAAAGTGGTTTCCCCTCTCTCAATGGTTCCACCCATTTCCCGCCTCTCTAGGCTACTACACTGCCGCTGGCAGAGGCAGCTGCCTTCAAGGACTCGACGGACCAGACGGTGGAGTCCTTGGCGAAGATTGCCTCGGACGCAGCAGGCTCTGGGTCCGGGGCTCTATTGTTGTGGTGCCCACAACTCAGTCTGGGTATCCTGGCGGGAATTCCCCTGGAGGATCTATCTTGCTTTGGTTATCTAATGCTGGGGAATTCTGTGCACAGCTTCCATGCAGTCAGTCCGTGGTGCTGCCTTTGCTGTGGGTCTCCTAGCGGCCCTCCACCGCCCCATGTGGCTTAGGGCGTGGGATGTGGATGCTGCCTCCAAAAAGGTCTCTTACCGAGTTGCCTTTTACTGGTACCAGTCTCTTCACGAGGTTATCTCTGTTGCGACGAGGGGTAAAAGTTACCTCAAAATAAGGCTTGCTTTTCTTCCCAGGAGAAGTCCTCTTCCTTTCGATCCTTTTGGAGCTTTGGCCCCAATATGGGGTCTCGGCAGGCACCTTCGCGGACAAGGGGGCTCCATCGTTCCGGACGCGTTCGTCTTGGAAGTCGGACACCAACCGTTCTGACCAAATCGGGTAACTGCAATCCCACTTCCACATGGAGTGCAGCCACCACTCGCAGGTTTTTCTTGGGTGGGAGGTTGTCTCTTACTTTTTCGAGACATCGGGACCACACACATTCAGGAAGTCCTGAACACCCCGGTCTCCTCCTCCGGGAAGCAGTTTCAGGAGGCCCTCTAGTCCCTGCCCAGGGAGTCATTGTCCCCGTTCCTACAGGGGAATATTTGTGGTGCTTTTTATTCCACCTTTTTTTGTGGTCTCCCAGGAAGGCGGTTCTCTGCGTCCGATTCTGGGCCTAAAGCGTCTCACCGCCATCTTCTCTGCCACTTCCTTGGCATCCAGGGCACAAGAGGAGTTTCTTAATCGGTGGACATCAAGGATGCCTACCTTCATATTCCTATATTTCCCGGCCATCTGCGGTTCCTCCGCCTTCCGGTTCCGGAGGTGCTTTTTCATTTCGTAGCCTACCCTTTGATCTGGCCACTGCTCATTGGGTCTTTGCATTGATCCTTGCACCAGTGATAGTCATGTTGCGGTCTTGTGGAGTCTCGGTAATTCTTTACATGGACGACCTTCTCCTCAAGGCTCTCATCAGAGTCCAGACTCTAGAGACTGTGGATCTTACACTCCAGACCCTGAATCGCTTCGGGTGGATGTTCAGCCGAGACGAGTCGGTTCTCTCTCCCACCCTGTCTCTGATCTTCTGGGACCTCAATTCCACGGTCCCTGGCCGGATTTGTCTTCCGCCGGACAACCGTATGACGCTGCTGTCTGGTGTCCGCTCTCTTCGGGCCACAGCCCTGGTTTCCATCCGAATTCGTATGGAAGTCTTGGGTCGGATGGTAGCGACCATGGAGACCGTACCCTTTGCCCAGTTTTCATTACTGTCCCCTTCAACTGGCGGTTCTCTCTCTATGGGACAGATCTCCTCTGTCTCTCGATCGCAAGGTTGCTCTCCCTCGTCGGATCCGTCAGTCTCTGCTCTGGTGGCTCCGTTCCCCCCTTCTTCAGGGGTGACCATTCTTTCCTTACACGGGCAGGTAGTCACGACAGATGCCACTCTGTCGGGCTGGGGCGGGTGTGTTCAGGGATTGGTCGGTTCAGGACCTCTGGCCTCTCCGGGAAGCCCTTCTTCCAATACACATTCTGGACCTGGGGGCGATTCTTCTTTGTCTTCTTCATTGGGAGTCCCGTCTTCTGTCCTGTTCTGTCTGCATCCAGTTGGACAACACCTCAACATCACTCTGCACGACGGCGCTCGCGGTTCGGCAGCATTGCCGAGGTGTCAAAGATTCTCCTCTGGATGGAACGTATGTTTCCGGCCTTTTTCGGCGGTTCCTTCCGGGTGTGCTCACTGGGAAGCAGACTTCCTCAGCCGGTTTTCAGCCGACCCCAGCGAGTGGTCTCTACATCCAGTAGTCTTCGCGCAGATATGCGACCTCTGGGGCATTCTAGACGGAGACGATTTGTGTCGAGGTCCCGGGACCCCCTGGCTCTAGCCGTGGCTGCCATTGGGATTCCTTGGATGGGGTTTCCCCTGCCCTCTCTGTTTTCTCTCCTTTCTCTCCTTCCCAGGGTTCTGAGGAAGCTCAAAACAGAGGACGTCCCCGCCATTCTGATAGCTCCAGATTGGCCCCGAAGGTCGTGGTACGCCGACGTAGTCAGGCTCCTGGACGACGCTTCACTGCGTCCTTTGCTCCGTCCGGACCTGCTCTTTCAGGGTCCTCTTTGCCACCCCAAATTACAGTCGCTTCATTTGACGGCGTGGCGGTTGGGACCGCGGTTTTGAGGGCCCGCGGGTTCTCTTTCCAAGTCATTCACACCATGCTCAGGGCTCGTAAGCCCTCCTCCGCAAGTATTTACCACCGTACTTGGCGGTCTTATTTTCGTTGGTGTGAAGCTCATGACTTATCTCCTGTACCCTTCTTGGTTCCCTGTCTTCTCTCCTTTTTGCAGTCGGGTTGGAACTGGGGTTGTCTCTCAGTTCCCTTAAAGGTCAGGTTTCGGTCCTTTCTGTTCTTTTCCAGCGGCCTCTGGGTTCTAATTCTCATGTCCGGACCTTCCTTCAAGGAGTGGCGCTTTCTGTTCCTACTTATCAGTCACCCTCTCCCCCTTGGGGCTTGAATCTGGTTCTGAGTGCCCTCCAGGGTGAACTCTTTGAGCCCTTAGAGAGGCGTCTCTCCGCCTCCTTTCTTAGAAAGCGGCAATTCTTGTTGATATCAACTCCATCTGGAGGGTGTCTGAATTGGCAGCTCTCCCCTGCCGTTGTCCTTTTCTGGTAATCCACCTGGACAAGGTTGTTTTCCGGCCAGATCCTTCCTTTTTGCTTAGGGTGTTTTCGGCCTTTCCTCTCAATGAGGACATTGTCCTCCTGTCTTTTTGTCTTGCTCCTTCTCATCCTAAGGAGCGCCTACTACACTAGTGGGATGCAGTCCAGGCTGTTCGGTCTTATCTCTCCATCACTTCTTCGTTTCGTCAGTGTGATTCCTTTTTCGTCCTTACATAAGATCGACGTAAGGGACAATCTGCTTCCAAGGCCACCTTTTCTCGGTGGATTCGGTCCGCCATTTCGGAGCCTCGCTGTAAGGGGAAGATTCCTCCTTTCAGGGTTGTGGCTCATTCTACCCGTTTCTGTTGGAGCATTCTGGGCTCTCCAGAATAGAGCCTCGGCCTCGCGGATTTGCAAGGCGGCTACCTGGTCTCTTTTTTTGCACACTTCTCGAGTTTCTACCGAGTTCATACCTTCGCATCGGCTGATGCTAGTCTGGGCCGTTTAGTGTTGCAGGCGGCAGTGGAATGGCCGTCTGCATGACTGCTTATCTGCCCACCCAAGGGACTGCTTTGGTACGTCCCACGGTCTGTGTCCCCCAATGGAGCCGATAGAGAAAAGGAGATTTTTGTTTACTTACCGTAAAATCTCTTTCTTGAAGGATCCATTGGGGGACACAGCTCCCGCCCTTCTTTGGGGTTTCCTTTGGTTCTCTGTCCGAGGGTGTGTTCAGTTATGTTTTTTTCTTCTGGTTCTCGGACAGTTTGGGTTTCCTTTGACCTGTTGGTCTCCTCCTATTGCTCTGGAACTAAAACTGATCTTACCTCAGGGCCTGAAGGCGGGTATATCCTGCTGGGAGGAGCAGACTTTTTTATTACCATAGTGTCGCACCTCCTAGAGACAGCAGCATACACCCACGGTCTGTGTCCCCCAATGTATAAAAAGTGATCAAAAAGTCAGATCAAAACAAAAATGGTACTGATAAAAACTTCAGATCATGGCGCAAAAAATGAGCCCTCATACCGCCCTGTACGTAAAAAAATAAAAAAGTTATAGGGGTCAGAAGAGGACATTTTTAAACATATAAATTTTCCTGCATGTAGTTATGATTTTTTCCAGAAGTACGACAAAATCAAACCTATATAAGCAGGGTATCATTTTAACCGTATGGACCTACAGAATAATAAGGTGTCATTTTTACTGAAATATGCACTGCG
The DNA here is from genome assembly GCF_029499605.1 of Hyla sarda. Classification (NCBI taxonomy): domain Eukaryota; kingdom Metazoa; phylum Chordata; class Amphibia; order Anura; family Hylidae; genus Hyla; species Hyla sarda. The sequence continues at coordinate 431,855,269 of NC_079190.1, forward strand.
TAGAAACGGGAGCCCCCAAAAGTTAAAACGGCGGTTTTTCTTCGATTTTGTCGCACAATGATTTTTTTTTTTCCGTTTCGCCGTGGATTTTGGGGTAAAATGACTAATGACACTGCAAAGTAGAATTGGTGACGCAAAAAATAAGCCATAATGTGGATTTTTAGGTGGAAAATTGAAAGGGTTATGATTTTTAAAAGGTAAGCAGGAAAAAATGAAAATGCAAAAACTGAAAAACCCTGCATCCTTAAGGGGTTAAAGGTAGGAAGACAATGTCATAGAGCAGCAGGAAATGCTAGCAGAATGTTTGGATGTATAGGGAGAGGTATAAGCAGTAAAAGAGAGAGGTGCTCGTGCCGCTGTACAGAACACTGGTAAGACCTCACTTGGAGTATTGTGCGCAGTACTGGAGGCCATATCTCCAAAAGGATATAGATTCTCTAGAGAGAGTTCAGAGAAGATACTAAACTAGTACATGGATTGCAGGATAAAACTTACCAGGAATGGTTAAAGAAGAAAGAAGGTTAAAGAAGAAAGAAGAGACAGAGGGATATGATAGAGACTTTTATATACATAAAGGGAATCGTCACGGTAAAGGAGGAAAGCATATTTAAAAGAAGAAAAACTACCACAAGAGGACATAGTTTTAAATTAGAGGGGCAAAAGTAATTTCAGGAAGGATTACTTTAGAGAGAGTAGTCGATGCATGGCATAGCCTCCCTGCAGAAGTGGTTGCTGCAAATACATTGAAGGCGTTTAGAGTACCAATCATGAGCTAAACTCTCCCAAACCCCCCCCCCCCCACCCCAAATTTGTCCCTGACTCTCACTGACACTATCCCTGTGTTTCTTTTCATTCAAAACCTCCTCTTTCTACCAGATTTATTGTCTTTTTGGCTGCTCATTCAGCTGTCCTAGTGTGAGGGAGGAAGGGGGCGTGGCCCAACATAGAAGCTGTGAACACAACAGCCGGCAGCTCTGAGAAGAAAGATCGGAGCTCAGATAGTAAAATGAATGAGGGCATGCAGTAAAGCAGAGTCAGTATGCCCTGCTGTGCTATGGACACAGTGCTGGCTCCTACCTGTCTGATTCACAGGCAGGGAGCAGTGCTAAGCATGTCTGTGTCCTGGCTGCAGTGTGAGATTTAGGACTCCAGCATGAGTCTGAAATCTATAATAATAAATATAATAAAATTTATTTTTTTTAAAAGCCAAGACTGGTAGGAAGACCCCTAGGGGTTATTTTTTAAAATTTGAAAATTAAATAGAAAGAAGCATATTTTTTTATAACATGCAATTGGAAAGTTATTCTGCATACATTAATCTATAATATATCTAAAGTTTTTTGTGATGAAAGGTACCCTTTAAGCATGCATGGCATAAGCATAAGGCTATCCTTCATATAAGATAGGGCCAGGAACTATTCATATTATTCAGTTTATTGGGCAGACTAGATGGGCCAAATGGATCTTATCTGCCGACACATTCGATGTTTCAAACACTTAGCAATACAACAGTCTGATAAAGGTTAAAGAGCACAGAAAGACGTCACGAGTAATGACTGAGTATGGGCGGACTGCTATTGACTTATCCAGCTCATTGATGCAAGCAGTTTTTAGTTTTCACCCTAAAATTGTTGTGTGGCTTAATATAATACACGTTGAAGACAAATCGCACACATTTTTGGTTGCATTTCTTGAATGCGTATAACACTAGCACAGTTGGCGGAAAACAGGGTCAGTTTTCATTTTTTCTAAAGGGTGCAGTTTTAATGCACTATTTAACATTTAACTCTTTAAGCTTTGCATAGTCTACACTGGATGCACTTAAAGGGGCATTTCGGCTTTATACATCATAGCCATGAATGGAGGGGTGTGGCATCAATAGGGGGGTGGCCGTGATGTCACATCACCATTTCGGAGACCGTGCCCGGCACAGAATGCTGGGGGCTGATCTGAGATTGCGGGGGTCCCCAGCGGCGGGACCCCTGTGATCATACATCTTATCCCCTGTCCTTTGAATAGGGGATAAGATGTCTAGGGGCAGAGTACCCCTTTTAAGGCATAACTTCCTAGCGCTCTTCTTCACAGATAATAAGCAAGTTTGACTTGGCCCAATGTATGTTTAGCTCTTCTGGGAGGAGGCAATAAGTTACTGCCAGACATTAAACAGGAGGAAATTGTAGCCCCCGCACACACCCCCATACACAGTTATAGTGAATATCAAAATCCTAGGGCTTCAGGGAATAAACTACCCACTACGAAGCCTATTTACCACAGTATGAGCACAGTTACCAGAAAATGTCGCTCTGTATTTGCATGTATTTTACATTTCTCAGAAGTGGTAAAATAAATACTTTTTGGCTTTTTTTTGTTGTTACTAAAAGAGGAACAAATGCTTACGTGATAAGTATTGCATGTGTTTTATGTGCAAAACTTAATTTTACTACCAGCCGGGAGAAGCTATATGGATAGATGTATTACACCAGTGTTGCAACTGTTTTACCACAAATATGACCATGTTCAGACATTGCAGATTTGTTACAGATGCATGAAGCTACTTCTGCACCAGATATCCACACCAAATTACAGTACAATGTAGGGCTGGGTGGTATACCGGTTCATACCGAATACCGAAATGTTTGTGCCGCACGATATGAATTTTAACCCATACCGCAATACCGGTTTGGCCCCTCCCCCTCGGGAATGAATGAATCAGCCCAGTGCTGCGTTGTCCCCACATCGGGGAACTAATCCTATGTGATCTGCGAGCGCTGTTCTGGCCCCCCCCCCCCCAATTATCAGCCCAGCGCTGTCCCCATCAGGGTACTACTCACATGTCACCCGCATGCGCTGCCCTCCTCGTCCTATTTGTTGCGGGCGCTGGCACTTTATACCAGTGGTCTCCGACCTGCGTACCTCCAGATGTTGCAAAACTACAACTCCCAGCAGGCCCGGACAGCCGTTGGCTGTCTGGGCATGCTGGGAGTTGTAGTTTTGCAACATCTGGAGGTCTGCCGGTTGGAGACCACTGCTCTATAATGTGCGGTATCCCTATACCCGGGCTGCAAAAAAATAAACAAAATAAACTTTAACTCACCTCCCGTTGGTCCGGTACCTGCCTCACTTGTTTCCTAGGGACGGGAACGTCGGAGAGCCGTCATCCTATCACCGGCCGCAGCGATGTTCTGCCTCAGCCGGTGATAGGCTGAGCCCACTGTCATGTAAGAAGCCGCTAGGAAATACAGTTATATACCATGGAACTGCCAAAAGTTAAAAAAATGCCGTGATACACACATTTGGTCATACCGCCCAGCCCTAGTACAATGCAAATGTATGGGATTTTAAAAGACCTCTCTGTTAGAGATTTCACCCTTTGCTGTTCTTTTTCCTCCTTTTTTTTCCTTATCTGTTACTGTTATTGAGCCAGAATTGGTCAAGCTGAGTAATGAATTGACTAAGGGTAGGGTCACATTGCTGCTTATTTTCCTACCCATTGAAGTCAAAGGGGTAAATTTATCAAAACCTGTCCAGAGGAAAAGTTGCTGAGTTGCCCACAGCAACCAATCAAATCGCTTCTTTCATTTTTGAAAAGGCCTGTGAGAAATAAAAGAAGCGATCTGATTGGTTGCTATGGGCAACTCAGCAACTTTTTCTCTGGACAGGTTTTGATAAATCTCCCCCTGGGTAGCAAAATCGGCTGCAGCGGATACAAAGCAAAATACGGCACTTGTGACCCTACCCTAAATTTTTTACATTCCAGATTAACCCAGCACTCCAGTCTATGCCCTCTAGGTAACATTATAATATAACTGCCGATAGCTTACACCTGCCAGGTGGTGAACTCTGCTTAGATTGTTAGTAGTTTATATAAATAGAAGCTTCATAGAGAACAGGGCACTCACCATTGGCATAGTAGCTGTCTTCTTTATTCCAAAAACTTCAGACACAGGTGTGAAACAGAACAAACACGGACGGACTGTGCTGGGGGATGTTCTTTTGGGGGACTGCTGTTTCGCGCCATGCAAGCGCTTTGACTGGCCCACTCGTTGGTGAGTATCCTATGCAAATTTGATGCGCAGCATTTGAAGCTGCAAATCCCCTGCATCAAATATACCCAGGATACTGTACGTTTGAATACACTCCAAGATGACATTGGTAATCTTACTGTATGCTACATGTATTTGGCCTATACATGATTTCTTAAGTGCATGTACTCATTTTTATTAATTTTTTTCCCAGGGGGTCAGTGTGTACATTGGTAAATATCGGAGATCATTAGTAAAGCTCACTTTGGAGCCATCACTTAGTACCGAAGAAATCAGACGGACCTTGTACAATAAACTGTCCCGTGTCATTCAGACCATGTCATTTACAGAAGAAGCCATCATTGCCGCGCTGTCAGATAGAATCTCCACCGACAGGTTTAATAAAGAAGACTATGAGAGCAGCAGGAGAGCGTTCAAGTCCAGTCCAGGTACAGACCATCAATGTTCTTTTGTACATATACCTCTATAATCTTTAGTACTCACCTACTGCATATTTGACCTATACAAAAACTTCTGCTTGTTCTGTTCCAGGCTACGAGATCACTTTTACCTTACTAAATCCGGATCCGAAATCCCATGATCTGAACTGGAACATAAGCTCAGCTGCAGACCAGTATATTCAGCCATTCCTGGATAAGCTGCAGCCAGTCGCTAACTTCTCCGTTGATTCCCAGGTAAGTATCTTGAGGGAGAGGAAAAGTTGACCTGTTGCCCATAGCAACCAATCAGATTGCTTCTTTAACCCCTTAACCCCTTAAGGACGCAGCCCATTTGGGCCTTAAGGACGCAGACCATTTTATTTTTAGGTTTTCGATTTTTCCTCCTCTCCTTCAAAAAATCATAACTTTTTTATATTTTCATCCACAGACTAGTATGGGGCTTGTTTTTTGCGCGACCAGTTGTCCGTTGTAATGCCATCACTCACTTTTACCATAAAATGTATGGCACAACCAAAAAAATACTATTTGTGTGGGAAAATTAAAAAGAAAACCGCAATTTTGTCAATTTTGGAAGGTTTCGTTTTCACGCCGTACAATTTACGGTAAAAATTACGTTATTTATTCTTTGGGTCAATACGATTAAAATGATACCCATGATAACATACTTTTCTATTACTGTTCCGCTTTTAAAAAAATCACAAACTTTTTAACCAAATTAGTACGTTTAAAATCCCCCTATTTTGAAGACCCATAACTTTTTCATTTTTCCGTATAAGCGGCGGTATGAGGGCTAATTTTTTGCGCCGTGATCTGTACTTTTTATTGATACCATATTTGCCTATATAAAACTTTTAATACATCTTCTATAAAAATTTTTTGGGAATAAAATGTTATAAAAAAGCAGCTATTTTGGACTTTTTTTTTTTTTTTTTTTTTAACGTTCACACCGTTCACCGTACGGTATCATTAACATTTTATTTTAACAGTTCAGATAGTTACGCACGCAGCGATACCAAATATGTATATACATTTTTTTTTTTAACACTTTGGGGGTGAAATAGGGAAAATGGGACAATTTACATTTTTTTTTTTTTTTACTTTTACTTTTTTTACACTTTAATAGTCCCCATAGGGGACTATTTATAGCAATCATTTGATTGCTAATCCTGTTCAGTGCTATGTATAGGACATAGCACTGATCAGCATTATCGGTCATCTTCTGATCTGGTCTGTGGGAAGGCACATCAGAGCAGAAGACTCCCGGAAGGCAGCGGAGCCAGGTGAAGGGACCTCCGTCTGCCGTGCTGGATGATCGGATCACCGCGGCAGCGCTGCGGGCAATGCGATCATCCATTTAAGTGACCGCAATGCTGCAGATGCCGTGATCTGTTTTGATCACGGCATCTGAGGGGTTAATGGCGGACATCCGCGGGTGTCCACCATTACGGGCGGGTCCCTGGCTGCGATCAACAGCCGGGACCTGCCACGCACGATCCGGGCATCGCTCCGATGCCCGCGGTTATGCTTAGGACGGAAATGTACGTCCTGGTGCGTTAAGTACCACCTCACCAGGACGTACATTTATGTCCTTCGTCGTTAAGGGGTTAAGGACTCAGACCATTTTCACCTTAAGGGCTCAAAACAATCTTCGTTTTTGCACTTTTTCGTTTTTTCCTCATCTTGTAAAAATCATAACCATATTTAATTTTGCACCTACAGACCCATAAAAGGGCTTGTTTTTTGCGTCACCAATTGTACTTCGTAATGACATCACTCATTTTATAACACAATCTGCGTCAAAACAAAAGGCTGTCCAGGCATGCTGGGAGTTTTAGTCTTGCAACAGCTGAAGACACACTGTTTGGAAAACAGTAGAAGAAAGAACCGCACTCACCAATCCAGGGAACGGGAGAAGCTTTAATCTGGAATGTACACAACATACAGATGAAGTGTCCCTAATGACGTGAAACGATTTGTTGCCCTTTGCACACGCCCCTACACCTGTGATCCACTTGCCCACTATCCTGACCTGCTGCTGTTTGGAATCTTACCTGCATGAACGCTGTATATTGTGTACAATCCAGATTGAAGCTTCTCCCATTCTCTGAATTGGTGAGTGCGGTTCTTTCCTCTACTGTGCTCCGGGAAGCGGGTAAGTCAGCAGTTGTCCCTGAGCGTTCTGTTCACTGTGGTCCAAAGTGGTGCCGTCGTTACGGCTATTCCTTTGTTTGGAGTGTCTATTGACTGTTTGGAAAACACTGGATCAGACAGTGGTGAAGTAAGTGGTGGACTCTATCAATACTTCCATCTAGCTGCCTGTTAGTGATAGCAGCTGATTTTCAGGGGTGTATGAAGGTGGACCATTTTGGATTTATAATTTTCTCCAAAAGAAGATCTTAGCTTTGCCCCATTTTTTTTTTTTTTTTTTTTACTGTTTGGGACATGTAGGATCCAGGTTCCCTAAGTGCAGTTATGTGATGAAATGTGTATCATTGTAGCAGTCTAAAATGTGAACCTCTTTTGCTTTTCTTTAAGATATTGTATTATGCCATCCTGGGCGTCAATCCTCGCTTTGTGAAGGAAACATCAAGCTACGTTCTGAATGCCAACAACCTACCTCATGTAATTAACCCTGTAGAGGCCAGGCTTGGTAAGAATGCATTCAGAGTTTATTTAAGGGTTTATACTTAGATTTAAAAGTGATCCCCTATCTACAGGATAGATGATCAGTGGGGGGTCTCTGTTCCCCGAATGAATAGAGCAGCAGTGCGCATGCTTAGCCGCTGTTCCTTTCACAGTGTTAGCGATGTCTGAACATAGTGGCATTTATCACTTGGCAATGTTCAGAAGTCCCATAAAAAATAAATGGAGTAAAGGTTAAGTATGCTTGCTGATTCTTTATTCACTTTCGCAACAATCGACCTCTATCGGTTGGGCAGGCGATAGCCGGCAAATCCCCACCGATCAGCTAGTTTGTTATCCCCTTTCCTGTGTATATAGGATAACTTTTATTTTTTTATTTTTTTTAATATCTGTCTGGTCCTTTAATGAGTACTCCAACCCCACTCCCCACCCCAAGTTGCATCAAAGTAACCTCCCTAGACAACCAATACCAATCTCTGTCTACAGATTGGTAACTCTTCCCTTTGGAGGAGATTCTGGATTATTTGCTAGTATGGGATTGTTTTCTTCCTTCTGGATGAGAGCAAATTTGCATACATTAGTGTTTCCCAACCAGTGTGCCTCCAGCTGTAGCAAAACTACAACTCCCAGCTTGCTCGGACAGACTTTGGCTGTCCGAGCATGCTGGGAGTTGTAGTTTTGCAACAACTGGAGGCACCCTGGTTGGGAAACACTGCATACATAAACCCACAAAAAAAAAAAAAAAAAATATATACCGTATTTATCGGCGTATAACACGCCTAAAGTCTATCTGCGTGTTATACGCCGATAAGCCGTTGCAGTTCAATGATTTAAAGCGGGCGCTTTAAATCAATGAACTGCAGCGGTTTTTGCAGGTCCAGAGACCTGCCGTCGCTGCCTGATTCTCTGCCCTTGCCTGTCCTGGGGTCCAGAGACTGCCGCCACCACTGCCCCATTGCCTCCCCCATCCCCGGTTTTATAATTACCTGTTCCCGGAGTCAGGTCCGCGCTGCTTCCGGCTCCGGCGTCTCCTGCGTTGTTGCTATGTGCTGCGCTGCGCAATGACGAGTGACGTCTTCAACGCGACGTCACTGTCAGTGGCCCGGCACACAGTGACAGCTAAGGAAGGCTCCGGAGCCAGAAGCAGCGTGTACCCGACCCCGGCCGCGGCAGTCTGTGGATAGCCAGGGGGAGAGAAGCGGCGGCAGCAGGACTCTAGACCCCAGGAAAGGCAGGGGAGAGAAGCGGGCAGCGACGGCCTCTCTCCCCCTGCCTTTCCTGGGGGCTTCTGCGGGGTCAAAAACATTTTCAGGGTATACACATGCACACACACGCACCCTCATTTTACCAAGGATATTTGGGTAAAAAACTTTTTAACCTAAATATCCTTGGAAAAATGAGGGTGTGTGTAATAGGCCGGTGCGTGGTATACCCCGATAAATACGGTATGTGTGTGTATGTATATGTGTATGTATGTATGTGTGTGTGTGTGTGTATATATGTGTGTATGTGTGTGTGTATATATATATATATATATATAATATATATATATATATATATATATATATATATATATATATATATATATATATATAAAAAAATTAGGGATCGACCGATTATCGGTATGGCCGATATTATTGGCCTATAATCACGATTTTTGGGCATTATCGGTGTCGGCAATTACCTTGCCGATAATGCCCCCACCGCGACCGCCCCCCCCCCCCCCCCCCCGAGTGGCACCCCCCACCGTAGTGCTGTTCGGTATACCGGTATGGATTTTTGCCCATACCGCTATACCGGTCGGGCCCCTCCCCCACCCTCCGGGTCAATAAAAAAAAAATAATAATAAACTTACCCGTAATGGGGGTGGTCCGGCCATCCATCCTTCCTTCCTGTAGTGTCCGGCGGCATTCCGGGTGGAGGGTGCACCGGTCCGGGCTGTCCTTCTTCTCCGGGGGTCATCTTCTCCACTCCGGGCAGGCTCCGGCCTAGTAGCGAGGCATAGACGCCGCTGTGCAGCGACGTCAGGTGCGTCGCTGCACAGCGGCGTCTATGCCTCGCTACTAGGCCGGAGCCTGCCCGGCTATCGGCCCTAACCTGCACCGATTATCGGTATCGGCCCTAAAAAAAACGATATCGGTCGATCCCTAATATATATATATATATATATATATATATATATATATATATATTATATTTATCCATCAAGTTCAACCTAAAACCCTACTCCGATGAGGCTGATGTCAATTGCCCCATGGCAGAGGAAAAATTCCTTCCCGATTCCAGAATGGTGATGAGAATAAATACCTGGATCAACGTTCTATCTCCATAAATCTAGAATCCATAACCTGTAATATTATATTTTTCCAGAAAAAAAATCCAGGCCTTAAACTTGTTAAGTCAGACATCACAACATCATGGGGCAGAGAGTTATGTAGTCTCACTGCTCTTACAGTAAAGAATCTGTCTGTGATGATGGTGAAACCTTCTTTCCTTTAGACATAGAGGATGTCCTACTTACCAGCCTAGGTATAAAAAGATCACTAGAAAGATCTCTGTACTGTCCATTCATATATTTATACATTGTGATCAAATCCCCCCGAAAATCCAATACCCCTAACTTGTAACACATGGTAAATTGAAAATACCTACACTGTGCAGAGCAGGACTACATGTCTATTAAGGCTGGGTTCACATACCGCATTTTATTCAATAAGGGGATCATCTACTAACATGAGACTTTTGGGGATTTCCGCCTGTGCGCCGGGCACAGCTGGCTGGCATTTGTCAGGATGCCTGCGCCTTTTGACCATTGCTAATGTTTACGAACAACTTAGAGCTAATGTGGAGCGCACTTGTCAGTTAGCCCAGCATGGCAGCCTGGTCCCAGTTCCGAAGTAACTGTTGTGTAAAAGTCACATGCCGCAAATCAGAGCGTAAATTGTGCGCCTAGGAAACCACACCCACAATACTATTGCTATATCTGCCAGCGAAAGTGCAGACTATGCTAATGTATAGGCTGATTTGGGCCTTTATTTAATGGCTCATTTTGTAAGTTACGCTTTTATGCGCTTGCTGAATTTGTGCTTTAGGTTCCATTCACACGTACAGTATTCTGCGCAGGTTTGATGCGCAGGATTGTCAAGCTGTGTTCAGTCATTCAGTTTACATTGAAATCTGCAGCAGAAAATCCTGCGCATCAAATCTGTGCAGATACTGTACGTGTGACTAGACCATTAATCTGCATTTAACTAGAACATAAAATCTTCAGCCCCCCCCCCCCCCCCCCAAAAAAAAAAAATAATACTAACAAAAATGGCAGCATGTGAAATTAGCCTTATGGGTCATTCACCATGTAAGGGGAATTGTTCTTGCAGCAATTAATAGGGGTTGCTGTTCCTCCAATACATCAATAGCAAAACTAACCACGGCATTACATGTTCATATAATGCATAGAAATAACATTACGTTTGTGTCTTTATTTATGTATATTTCTTGTGTTTTTGTGTTTGACTTGTATTTATTTTTTTGTTGTCATTTTTAGGTTCCAGTGCTGCCTCCCTATACCCTGTGTTAAATTTTTTGCTGTATGTCCCAGAATATTTCCATTCTCCCCTATACATCCATGATAAAGATGGGAAGAGAGTGACCTCAAATGCATTTCACAGCCCCCGCTGGGGGGGAATCATGGTGAGTTCATATATGAAAGTCTTAGATGAAAAGGTAAATCAAACACATTTGTGACTTTTTTAACCCCTCTTTTCAATGTGTTTTGAGCCTTAAAGGGGTTCTACTACCATACACTTATA